>NC_133789.1:787389-789794 GCF_003597395.2 Chelonoidis abingdonii
CCTCCCACCGGGCTCCGATAGCCCCACCCCTACAGCGCCCGCTCCCCCTCCCCAGCTACTGCTCTCCACACCCTTATGGCCCCATCCCCACCTTAGGGCCAGCTATCGCCCTCCCCCCCACTCTCCCTCTATCTCGTCTCCTAAATTTCAGGGGGGAACCATGTTAGTCTGTAGCCACAAACACAACGAGGCGCCGGTGCCACCCTAAAGACTAACAGGTTTCGTTGGGCCTAGGCCTTCGTGGGCAAAGATGCAGCTGAAGACGTGGGGTTTTTACACCCACGAAAGCTTGTGTCCCAATAAAGCTGTTAGTGCCACTGGGCTCCTCATTGTTTTTGCCCTAAACTAGGGTGATCAGATGTCGACTTTTTATAGGGACAGTCCCAATTTTGGGGTCTTTTTCTTATATAGGCTCCTATTACCACCCATCCCCGTCCCGACTTTTCACATTTGCTGTCTGGTCACTCTACCGTAAACACACACACAGCACCCGCCCCCGTCCCACCCATAGCATCTGCCCCACTACACTGACACCACCATCCTCCCGCCAGGCCACTATACCCCCCAATGCCACCCAGATGGACATCCAGGCATGACAAGCTGGGTCCAATGAGCTTTTAACACCGATGGAGCCGCAGGCAGCACCCTCACCCCAGGCCCTTGCTTGGGCATCCTGACACGGCCGCACAGCTCACGTTGGCAGGCTCCAAACTCACTTCTTAACCCTACACCCAGCGGGCCCCACAGTCTGCTGGAAAGAGACGCCCGAGCGGGGCCTAAAGTCTATTGGGCTCGTTTCACTCCATTTCATGCCTACGTCCACCATGCTGGGTGTTGTTGCCAGCCAGGGCTTCATTGAGAGCCACACAGGCCTGCCTGCTGCACTAAGCGAAAACAGGACACTCGGAAATGGGGTTCTCCCGCCCCATGGCTCTCACACGATCCTTATCTCCCTGCTCGTGCCCAGCCCCACAACACCGTAGATCCACACTCGGCCCTGAGAACATGGGCAAGGACCGTGAGCAGCTACCAAATGCTTTAATTCCAATCAGAGCCTGATTAATCTACACGGAGCACATGGGCTCAGGCCAGTCTCTGGACACCAACTGTCTCGTGTTCGGGTTAATGTCCACGGAGGAGCTTCAGTCCGTGTCCTCCTCAAAAACAGCAAGTGCCTGCCCCCCCAGTGGTACGTATCCCAGGGCATCCACCTCGCCCCCGCCTCGGCTGGGCTTCTGGAAGTGAATCTCCAGGGCGTCCCTCATGGACTCCTCGTCCAAGATGTCCGGGATCCCCGACAGGAGCACGGTCTTGGCACAGACGGACGGACGGACCTAGGGTGAGAGAGCAGAGGCGTGACCCTGCATAGCACGCTGCCTCCTGCTGGCACAGCCTGGTGTTGGCTGAGCTACGGGGAGCTGAGGGTCTGCTGCTGGGGATCTCAACTGAGGGAATTAAAGACCACAGAGACCCCCCTCTCCCCGCCAAGGATCAGAGCAGGGTGTGACACACGTCCTGGGCACAAAGGCACAAACCCTGCCTGCTGCTCACCGGGCAAGCTCCAGCGCCTTGCTTAGCTCTGCATGGAGCCTCCTGCAGCAGCTGCCAGCTTTCCTAGGGGCAAGGTCCCTGCAGAGCAGCTAGTCTGACCCAGCAGCAGAGAGCGCTGGGAATGCAGAGCAGGGATCCCCCAGTTGGCTCCTCCTCGCTGTGTCTCAGCCACACCCCAGTGTTGCTCTTATCTGTATTTCGATGGGGCTGGGAGCCCAGGCATGGGCCAGGCCCCACTGTGCTCTGTGCTCTACAGACACAGACCAGAGATAGCCCCTGCCCCACAGAGCTGCCTGCCTCTGTCCCACTCACGCTCTTGGCCACCAATCCTTTCCGCTGCCTTGTGCCTTCAGCCTCCAGGGCGAGCGAGCGCTGGAGCATGCAGAGGGTGGGGTGGGGATGCACACAGCCTTGTGCACAGTGCACGTAGGGGGAACAATAGGTACTGGGCTCATGCCTAGGGTGGGGGTGGTGCTAGGGTCAGGAGTGGCTGTGTCAGCATGTGCTGGGACTTGTGCACAGGGGAGGGGTGTTAGAATCAGTGAACACGGGGGGGAGGGCACGGTCAGTGTATACTGGCGCTGGTGCGGAGGGGAGGGGTATCAGGATCAGTGCACGCTGGGGGTGTGTGGTCAGTGCACACTGGGGTTGTGTGAGGGGAGGGGGATCGGTCAGTGCACACTGGGCTCATGTGAGGGGAGGGGTGTCAGTATCAGTGCACACTGGGCTCATGTGAGGGGAGGGGTGTCAGGATCAGTGCACACTGGGCTCATGTGAGGGGAGGGGCGTCAGACTCAGTGCACAGTGGGGTCGTGTGGGGAGAGGGGTCAGGGTCAGTGCAAACTGGGGTCGTG
>NC_133789.1:791469-814420 GCF_003597395.2 Chelonoidis abingdonii
GTACAGGGGGTGCAGTCAGTGTATGCTGAGGCTTGGGGTGCCAGTGTATGCTGGGGCTGGAGGGGAGGGGTATCAGGCTCAGTGCACACTGGGGTTGTGTGAGGGGAAGGGGGTCAGGCACAGTGGGGATCCTGAGGGATAGCTCAGTGGTTTGAGCATTTGCCTGCTAAACCCAGGGTTGTGAGTTCAGTCCTTGAGGGGGCCATTTGGGGATTGGTCCTGCTTTGAGCAGGGGGTTGGACTAGATGATCTCCTGAAGTCCCTTCCAACCCTAATAATCTAAGATTCAATGTATGCTGGGGGGTGCAGTCAGTGCACACTGGGGCTCGCACGTGGCCGGGGGTGGCACCAGAGCGCGCTGGGAGCACAATGGGGCTTGCAACCCCTACCTGAAGGTCTGTGATTTGTCCACTCATGTAGGGCGTCACTTTGAGTTCGTACATCTGCTTCCCAATGGGGACTTGGATGCGTCCTTTCTTCATTAGCTGCTCCGCCACTGCCGAGTGAAGAGAGAAGCCCTGAGCTCCTGCTCCCACCCGCAGGCTAAGCCTTTCCCCAGGGCCAGGGGGGCAAAAGTGGCCGCTCAGGCTCCAGCACTGGCACCCGCAGCATCTGCCCGAGCACACACCAGGAATCCTGCGCCTAGCCCAGTGCAGCCTCTGGAAACCAGGACCAGGACCAGCGCCAGGGTTTCTGGCGCCCTAAGCGCCGGGCCATTTCGCTGACCCGTGGCTCCGGTGGACCTGCCGCAGGCATTCCCGCGGAGGGTCGGCTGGTCCGCAGTTCCAGTGGAGCTGCTGCAGGACCAGCGAACCGTCCGCAGAAATGCCTGCGGCAGGTCCACCGGAGCCGCGAGACCAGCAGACCCTCCGCAGGCACGACTGCAGCAGCTCCACCGGAGCCGCCTGCCACCCCCCTGGCAAAATACCGCCCCCCACTATAATGCTGGCACCCTAGGCAACTGCCTAAGTCGCCTAAATGAAAGCACCGGCCCTGACCAGGACCCACCCCAGCCCCCCTCCCGGCTCACTTGGGTTGACGCACAGAGGGACGTCAGTCTGCTGCAGGGAGCTGTCCCCTTCCTGCAATGACAGCTCCTGGGCCCCCCACCCCGGCTCTCAGCATCTCCCCCACGTACCTCCATCTTGCGCAAAGGTCAGCACAACGTGCCCAGAATCACTCAGGAGCTCCCGCTTCTCCACCTCACCGCCCCCATTTTTCTTCTTGCTGAAGAACAGCTCCAGCTTGTCCAGCAGCTGCTCCTCAGAGAGATCCAGGCGGGGGAGGCTGGACAGCAGGATGCACCTGTCACTCAGCTTCAGCTCAATCTGGGGGGCAGGTACCAGGCCATCATGGCTCCAGCCTGGAGAGAGGGGGCCGGGGCTGCCCAGGACATGGCAGGAGGCAGGCACAGGGAGCTCCATGCCCCCGGCCACCAATGTGGGGAGCTCTGTGCTGGGACTGAGCACAGCCCGGCTACCGTGAGAACAGGCAGCGGCAGGGCACATGGCCCTGCAGGATGTGGGGAGGCTGCCCGCCCCTGCCAGGCACAGCCCAGCCCCCCAGCGTGCGAGAGGCTCCCTGCCAGGCATAGCCCAGCCCCGCAGCGAGCGAGATGCTCCTTGCCCCTGCGGGGGACAGCCCAGCTCCCCCCGTGCGAGACGCTCCCCACCCCTGCCAGGCACAGCCCAGCCCCGCAGCGAGCGAGAGGCTCCTCGCCCCTGCAGGGCACAGCTCCCCACCCCTACTGGGCACAGCCCAGCCCCCCAGCGTGCGAGAGGCTCCCCGCTGGGCACAGCCCAGCCCCCCCAGCATGCGAGAGGCTCCCCGCTGGGCACAGCCCAGCCTCCTGCAGCGTGCGAGAGGCTCCCCGCCCCTGACGGGCACTGTCCAGCCCCCTGGCATGCAAGAGGCTGCGGCAGAGACTCCCTGGCAGTTGGGCCTCACCTCCAGGGCTGAGGGCAGCAGCAGCTCCACCAGCTCGGCCTGCACTCGCACCCGGCCCTCGCACCCTGCACTCTCGTCCAGCTTCACCTCGTGCTGCTTCATCTCTAGGATCCTCTGGGCAACTGCAAACAGGAGAAACCAGTCAGGCCTGGGGAGCACCAGGCAGGTGGCTCTGGGGCGGGATGGGCCAGGACCAAGCCAGGAAGGGAATCCCCCCGGGAGGGCTGGGCCATGGGCCACATGAGGCTCTGCTGCGTGGCGGTGGGAGACAGTCTGGCAAAGCAAAGGGCAGCAGGGCTCCAAGCCACAGCAGCACAGCAGACCCTTGGTGAGGGAAATGCTGGGGCCTCATGCCCCAGCCAGTCACCTCTGAGGGAGGGACCCCAAGCAGGTGCCAGGCTGCACGTCTTAGCCAGTGTGTGTGGAGCTGGGCATCCCCCCAGTCTAGGCGCTGACCAGAGGCAGACTGGCCTGCAGCAACACACTTACCCTCTGGCTCCTCGAAGGTGAGGAGGGCAGAGCCCCCAGGTAGTGCACGCTGGATCTGAGGGGTGACCACCAGTGCGTTCACGTCCTCGGCCTCTGTCACGTGTCCCTTAAACAACATCTCTCTGTCCGGCAGGGAGGGCGGTGCCTGGGGAAAGCACGCCGGGAAGCGTGAGGGAGTGCTGTGCCCAGGGAGGGGAGGGAGGAGACGGCTGGGGTCCATCCCCACCAGCCCCCACCTGAGAGCCTGCAGCTCAGCTCCCCACATGGCATCGCTCCTAGGGCGCTGGGTCTCTAAAGCCTGGAAGGCTGCCGCCAGAGCACCCCAGGCCAGGGTCCCGTCTGACCTCCCAACCTATGCCGGGTTGGTATCAAGGCAGGAGCCCTGCAAGGGGACAACCAGCCACAGCACACTGAGGATTTCTGAAGGGCGTTCTCCCCTAGAGGCAGCGCCGAGCCCAGTGCCGGGCTGCGCTGTGCTGCAGGAGGCATTTTCCCAGCCGAGATGTCTCCTCTCACAAGAGCCACTAGCGGGCTGTTGTACCCTCCCCTCCAAGCAGCAGAACAAGAGTCGAGCTCACTCACCGCAACCTGCCCCACAGAGCCGCCTGATCAGCCCTCGACAGGCCCGGGGGCCCCCCAGTGACAATCACCAGATGTGTGTGGTGGGCTGGAGGCCCTGCTGAGAACCTCCTCACCTTAGCTTGCTCCTCCCAGGCCACTCTCCTCTCCTCCAGCCCTTCCAGCTCCTTTTCGAGCTTCTGCTTTTCCTGAAGCAACTTGTCCCTTTCCGCCTTTGCCAGGCAAAGCTCCTTCAGGAAGGAAGGAAAAGCTAAATCAGAGAGGAGGGCAGAGCAGCTCTGCCACTGGACCCTTCATGATTCCAGCCCTGCCCGTCCCTCACCCAGCTCTGCTACAGCCCCTGCTACCCCAGTCATACCCGTACCCCACCCAACCCTGCTATTCTCTCACACCCGCCCGCAGCTCCTGCTACCCCAGCCCTGCTCATCCCTCACCCAGCTCTGCTATTCCCCCACAGCCACCCACAGCCCCCTGCTACCCCAGCCCTGCTCATCCCTCACCCAGCTCTGCTATTCCCCCACAGCCACCCACAGCCCCGCTACCCAGCCCTGCCCGTCCCTCACCAGCTGTGCTACAGCCCCTGCTACCCCAGCCCTGCCCATCCCTCACCCAGCTCTGCTATTCCCCCACACCCACCCACAGCCCCCAGCTACCCTAGCCCTGCCCGTCCCCTATCCAGCTCTGCTACAGCCTCTGCTATCTCAGCCCTGCCCGTCCTTCACCCAGCTCTGCTATTCCCCCACACCCACCCACAGCCCCCTGCTACCCCAGTCCTGCCCGTCCCCTATCCAGCTCTGCTATTCCCCCACAGCCACCCGCAGCCCCTGCTACCCCAGCCCTGTCCATCTCCCACCCAGCTCTGCTATTGCCTCCCACCCACCCACAGCCCCTGCTACCCCAGCCCTGCTCATCCCCCACCCAGCCCTGCTACAGCCCCTGTGACCCCAGCCCTGCCCGTCCCTCACCCAACCCTGCTATTCTCTCACACCCGCCCGCAGACCCTGCTATCCCAGCCCTGGGACTTCGCTGAGCAGAGGTGGCCAGTTGTGCCAGACTGTGCTGTAGTTCTGTGATATGTTCACTAGATTCAGACTAAATGCATCCTGGGAGGGTGGGGTGCAAAGGGCCTGTTCCTAGGAACCTGCCTGGTAGGAAGGCTCCAGCTCCTTGCTCAGAGACTTCTCTTTCTCCAGTTTCCCACGAAGGAGTTCGGCTTCTCTCTGGAATCCTTGTGTCTTCTGCTCAGCGGCTTCCTTCGCCATCCCCAGCTCTAGCTGGTCTTGTTCCAGAGCCTGACAGCGTTCCTGGGAGAGGCACCGAAGGGAACATCAGGCTCCCCTGGGCTGCTCTGCAGAGGCTACCCCATCCCCACTGCCACTTCAACCCCACAGAATCCCAGTCTGTCCCATGCAGGTGCACAACGGGGCATAGCTCCACCCCAGGCACTATCAGCCCAGAATCATCTGGGTCTGGACCTCCGTGAACCACACACTGCGGCGGGAAGTGGTAGGCGCATTCTGAGCCCCTGCCCCATCCCGCCATCGACGCGCGTGGAAAGCAGCCGGTCAACATGCAGTGCCTGAGCAGGGACCCACCTTGTACTTCTCAATCTCCTGCTGCAGGCGTTCGGGTGTCATCTCAGGGGAGCTGTTCTCCAATGTGAGCTCATCAGGCAGACGGACAAAGGATTCCTGAAAGCCAAGAGAGAGGCGTGACCCCAGAGCCCACCAGCTGTATCATGGGACAGCCCGGGCCATGAGCTATGCCAGTCACTATCTGCCCGTGAGCTCTCTAGCTCCACCAGCACCAGAATTCAATGTGGGCAGAGCCAGAGGGGTGGAGGTGGAGCCAGAATCCGCATGGGGGTGGGGAAGGAACATTCCTGCTGGACTCAGGCTGTTCCTTTGCCCTGTGTAGTCTCCAGCTCCCTGCACTCAGGACTCATCTAGACTCAAAGCGCTGCAGCTGGGCTGCTGTAGCACTTCAGTGAAGACGCTGCCCACGCGGTCGGGAGGGGTAATGCACTTCGAAGAGGCGGCCGGGCAATGGGAGAGCCCTGTCTACACCAGGGGTTAGGTTGAGTGAGCTGCGTCACCCGGAGGGGTGGATTTTTCACACCCCTGAGCAACGGAGTTATACAACCCTAATTTCCTAGTGAAGACCAGGCCTCAAACAACAAACCGCCTGGCACACCCCCCCCTCATTCCCCCAGGAAATGTTGTTCTCAGGTTAATTTCCACTTTGGCTTTCAAAAGCCCAAGACAGGGACTGACTCGCCCGGTGTCCAGTTACCTCTTCTGAATCTGTCATTGTGTCGCAGACACCTGGGGAGAGAAAGCACCAAAGTGTCAGAATCTGGCACCAGAATCAAACCCCCCCTCATATTTCCCCCAACAGCATCATGCTGAGCACTGGCTCTACAGTGATATGGGCGTATCACGCAGGGAGACCCGAGCATACGCTGGTCTCCTGTCCCTGAGCCTTCCGGACTGGCCAATCACTGCAGCGTGGAGCGTTTCTCCAAGTTCAGTGGGGTGAGGAGGCTTGGGTGACAGATGAGTGCTCACCCCATGGTCTCCACAGGTCACTCTGATCTGATTGTGCCCCCCATCAGGACTGGCCCTGCCCTTCACCTGCAGGTGCCCAGAAACCCCAGGGAGTGACAGGAGACAGTCTAAAGGGAGGATTGGCTCCTAAATGTCAGGCTAGGACCAGTTCCTGGGTGGGGGGCAAATGGGCCCTGTTCTCGTGGGGCTGGTGCCTGGTCCCCAGGACTGCAACACCCCAGGGTGGGAGGGAATCCCTGGAATGGAGCACAAAGGGGCTCCCCTGGTCACCCCAGAGAGGGACTTGGGGAGGCAGTGCCCCTGGGGCACCCAGGCAGGAAAAAATGAGGGAGGGGCTCTGCCAGACCCTAGGGAGGGGACACAGAGCCACCCCCGAGTGGGGAGCACACTGGGAGACCCTGTAAAAAGGAGTGCACTGTACAACCCCCTCACACCCAGGGCTGGGCCTAGGCCAAGGAGCAGCCCCCCAACACTCTAGGGGACCCAGGACATGCAATGCCTCCCCCTCAGCACCCCGGGGGCTCGGAGCAGGGCGCGCCCCCCATGCGGAATTTGCAGCCCCTCTCACCGACCCAGGCTCCTGCAGCGGCGCTGCCGCTCCCTGCCCGACTCCCGCTCCTCTTTCACTTTCGTTTCCCGGCCGCCTCGTGCCCCGCCCAGCCCCGCAGCCTCGGCCAGAGCCAGAGCGCGGCTCCCTGGGCTGCTCTAGCCCGGCGCGTTCCCCAGGGCAAGGAGACCCCGGGGCCCCTGCAGGGCCCGCACCAGGGCCAGTCTGCACGGGAACACGGCACTGACTCCGCAGCAAACGCGTCCACACAGGGGTAAAGCTGGGATTTAACCAGGGCTACCCCCCTCCCCCGTGCAAACAAGGCTCAGGAGTGATGGGCGCCCCTGAAAGTTCACTGCCCTCAGCAAGGAGCAGGGTAACTGCACCAGCAGACTCTGCTGCATGGTGTCATTTAGCCAGCACCTGCATGCAGGCCCTTACTGACCAAGCACCATCAGTCACCCTTACACCTCGAGGGGGGAGCATTAAAGAAACTGGGACAAGGCAAAGCTTTGTGATTCAGGGAGTGAGGAGAACATGTCTCGCTGAAACAATCATCCCTTCCCAGCAGTGGGATCCTGGCAAGGATCGAATTTCCTGGTCTAACCTCACGCAGCGTATAGTGACCCTGAGTCGCTGTCGGGGGAGACCAGAGGCTTATTTGTCTCTCACTCCTCACTTCCTGCTCTTCACTTTCCCAACGGCACCTCCAATAAGTCATGAGCACAATAAACCCTCTAAATTACCTCTACTTGGTGCTGAGCTCACACCACCTTCATTTAGCTTCTGCTCCCAAAAGGTGAATGATGCAGGTGAAGACTATTTGAATCAGACAAAGTTGCCCCTTGCCCCATGAAGACCAGTACTTAGCAAAGGCAATTGGAAAAAATGACACCCCCCGCCCCCACCCACTGAACGCACCAGTCCCATTTCTTAGCCAAAGAACCAAAGCCAGCTGGAATAGCAGGACCCCGAATCATTTCCCTCCCCATGAGTGACCTTAGTTCACATTCAGAGCATTTTAGACTACCCAGCCTCCATTGCTGGAAAGGTGGAGCAGCTTTGTCATCTGCTCTCAACATTGTGTGGGGAAGGCATCAGATACAGAGACAACTCTTAGGGCAGTTCTCCAAAGCCATCTCAGTTCGTATTTAATTCCATTTAACGCTCCATGAATCCCTTCCTGGCTGGCATGGACTGTAATGACCCCTGCAAGTCATCTAATCGAAGCACAGAGCAAGCGATGTTTACACTGCAAGGCCAGATGCTTCGCACCAGGGAATATTTTACAGGGCAACAAAATGTTTTTAATACACATTTATTGATGCAGCCATGTTACAAGTTTAGAATCGCAGCTTCTGGAAGAACCATTTATTCTTGCCAGTCTTGTATCTGAAAGAAAGGCACAATCCACACATTAGGCAATGCTTGGCACCAGTGTCCCGAAAGAGCCTCAGCCCAAGCTTCAGGCCTGCTGAAGCTCACATCTGCCCAGCCTGAGCTGGGCTCTGGAGCAGCCAGCACATCTCTCCTCCAATCCTTCAGGGAAGAAACTCATGTGGGACTCTTCATCCTCATTTGCTTGGGTTAAACCCACTAGTGAGAATCTGTTCCTGTGGCACGTCAGCCTGGCCACACAGGTCCCATAACACAGAGCCCAGCTCATCATCCCGGCCGGAGAGCACCATGAAAGCAGTGAGTTCAGCTCCTTGTGAAAAGGGAGCCACTTCACTGCTGTGCAGGACTCCTGTGGCCACATCAGCAGCACTACAGGAAGCTGGGGCGAGCCTCTTAGTAGGCATGACAGGCCTTTGAAGGAAGAAAGCAAAGGAAAAATGCCACCCCCTGCACCAAATCCTGGGCCAGTGCCTCAGCAGAGGGGAATAACCCCAGAACGTAAAACTGCATCTGCCTGGACAGAACTAGCTTCTCTGGCTGCTGGGTTAAGTGCAACATGGAGATTTGTGCCCCAAACTGAGTTAAAGGAGGCCTACAATTTCCTCTTTAACCCTTTATAGTCAGCAAGACGACAGCGGACAAGGGCAGAAACTCTTGGCAGTCGCAGGTATTTCACAACTTCAAAGTCAACATGACATCTGCCCAGCCCCAAGCCAGAGGTGAGCCAGAACGGATACAGAAGCATAAGCCTGCTGCTAGCACAGGAGCCAAGGCAGTGAGGATGGCTGTAGAAGCCAATACTCCCTCTGCAGATGCTGGCTTCTCTTGAGGGGGTTGCTAGTCATAATTCCTTCCTTTGAAGGGCAGGCTCTGAAATAGGCCACTGAGAAGGCAAATCGATCAGCCTGAAGCCTGGACACACTGGAGTCATGTACCTAGGGAAAGGAATCCAGTGACACGCACCTAACAGGTAACTAAGGAACAGGTATGTCAGGAGACCAAAATTAGGAAACAGCCTCTTCAAGCCCCTAGCTGCTCCTGCTCCTCCCCTTTCTCTCCCCCCCCACACCCAGCACTTGGCAAGGTTGTTCCCTGCCGTATGTTCACAGGTGCTTGTGCAAGTGCAGCATTAAATCTTGTTAACACAACACACTGCTTTGCAAGAATCCTGCTCCCACCACTAGAATGCAACCTCCCTGGGGGTGGAAGAGTGCACACTGAAGGACAGGAAGTGACAAACTATACATATCCAGCTGAAAAGAAAGGAGAACTTTATGTGAAGGAGGGAAGTATGTAAATATTAATTTAGGATGAGGCCTGGTGTTAATTTACAGTTAATGCAAAGGATCTTAACATCCTCAAGCAGCCAGACCCTCAGTTATTGTCACTGCAGGGCCAACACAGTGCCGTTCAGGAGCATGCTAGGACATCAGGGCTACATGAACCTGCTGTTTCTTGGGGTTTCCCAGCCAACAGCTGTCAAGCTGGACACACTTCACTTGAGAACGAGAACAAGCTGGGGGGCTTGGTTGCAGGTTTCAATGACTCAGAAGCTAAAGTATTAACAGATTCCTACAGTTCAATAAAGGAGTGAAAAATGTAACAAGCAGCTGGGGGAGCGAGACAAGTTTCCAACTCACCTTTCCTCAAATTTCACCTTGGCTTCGCGCCTTGCCTTGCGTTTCAGTGCAGGGTCCCTGAACACATCTTTATTGACAACGGCTTTGTCCAGAGAAATATCAACAGAATACCTGAGAGAGAGGGAACAGCAGACTTAAACATCCCAAAGATGGGCTATACCCACATGCCAGGATGCTAGAAAGCTAGCCTGAGTCTGGCTAGACAGTACACTTCTGCCAGCCCACAGAATGGTGGCAGTTAAAACACACCTAAAAGACAGACTCAGCCCAGCACCCATAATGACCCAGGAGTCCTCAAGCACTCTGAGCCAGTAGATGGTGAGAGAGGTGCCAAGCAGCCTTTTCTTTGCCCTCACCATGCACTCAGCTGCACACAATAGAAGTGGGGAAGGGAAGGTCAGTGACAGTATCATGAAATGCTGGCTCTGCTAGAATCCCCAATATTCAGCTCTTTCTATTACACTGTCCATCAGTAGATCTCAAAGTCCCTTAACAAGGAGATCCATATCATTATTACAAATCCTCTTCAGAGCTTACAGAAGGAAAGCTGTGTCTCCAGCCAAAGAAAAAAAACATGAAAGGCCTAAATAATGGCCAATGCCACAAGAGATGCATTTGTGGACAATAGAATTTGTCCACTGACTTCTCCCACAGCGAGTGCGCCAGCCTGAATCCCGATGATAAAGGGATGGGGAAGATCATGAATGTCCCACCCCAACTTTTGAATCCTCCAAGATAATTATCACTGGACACCCAAGTCAGCACCCTGCAAATCGATTCATTGAGCTGCATAAGGACATAACTGAGGAAATCTCAGAGAAGCAGGTTTCTAGGCTTTACCAAAGAGAAAATCTGCTTTTGCCATGTTGAAGGAAACTAAAAGTAGTTTACTAGCTCTATTATAGCAGCACCTCAGTGAGCCCCAAGCCTGCTCACCTGGTGGGCATTAGATGGTTGTAGTTATAAAGCTTCACAAAAGATTTGATCTTGGATCTCTTCGCTATCTTCTTTTTTCCCATTGCAGCAGTTACCTTCCGTGGGTACCGATCGATACCAGCCACCAGCGCGTGGCTATACGGTCGGTCTGAGGTGCCATCATCAATGTTCTGAAACACACAGGAGACCTATTAGCAACGCACAGAAACCTGGATTCTGAGAGGTCACCACAGATTCTTCTACCTTTTAAACAGAAAAACTGCTATAGCCTAATGAGTTTAAGGCATTGGAGAGAGAGACAAATGGCAGGGTGCACAGAATCCAAAAGAAAATCCTCTGCTATGGGAGCAGATCTAAAGCCCCATGCCACAAAAAGCAGCACTACGGGAAGCCCCCAGAATGCTCACGCTGTATTCCATGGAATTTTTAGAGGCATCTCTTCTGCAGGTGTGCAACTCCCACGAATACAACAAGATATACGCAACAATCTCAAACTATCTAGCTCTAGGAGTTAATGTTTCTAGGCACCTCCATTCCTAGCCCGACAAGCAGCATATGGATGACAGGTTTCCAGATGCTCCTAGGTAACACAGAGAAAGCAGATGTCTAATTACCTTATGTGCTTATCCAACTCTTGTCACTGTAAGATCTGAGTGCCTCACAATCCCCCTGTGAGGTAGCAGTGCTATTATACCCATTTACAGGTGAGAAACTGAGGCACAGAGGTTATCCCTTCATGGCTCCTGGTGGGCTGGATTCCCAGCATGGGCAGACGGACGCATGCCAGATCTGCTCAAGCGAATGCGCTGAAGGTAACTGTGGACATAGCTGCATAGGCTGAAACTCAGGCAGAATCACACCACCAGCTGCACCGAGAGGGATTAAGTGACTTGCCCAAGGTCCAAAAGCAAGTGTGCGACACAGCAGCAAATCGGCCCTGGGTATCCCAAATCCTAGATTAGTGCCTAACCACTAGACAATGCTTCATATCCTGGTGCAGCACGAATGTCTGTGCACTGGCCTCTCTGTGACTCACTCAGCAAACGTTAAGCAACCCTCACAAAATCTCACTGAACACACACAGCAACTAAGGTCCGCAGGGATTGATTTAAACCACACGGGGATTAAGCGACAACTAAGATTAGAACCCATGTATCCCAGCCTCACGTCGGGACCAGGGCCTCTCGCGAGAACGCGGATGTCCCAGACAACTGTGAGCGTGGCGAGAGCCTATGGCTCTTCGGGTGGCCTGTAGGCGGCGCCTTCCCTTGCCCGCCACGCTGACCAGCCCCCCGCTTCTCAACAGCGCCCAGAGAGGCGGGGGCCGCGGGTCCCCGCAGGCGCGGCAGCAGGCGGTTTACCTTCACGATGACGGCTTTCCGCCCCGAGTAGCGCCCAGCCAGGACCAGCACCACCTTCCCGGGCTTCATGAACTTCCCCATCTCTGCCGCGAGAAAACAGGCGTTAGGGGCCGCCGGCTGGGCCCGCACCGGGAACCGGCCCCGAGAGCCCCGCGCCCCCCGCCGGGCCCCTCCACCCCGCGGATGGCGGCCGATGCCATCCCCCGCCCCCAGCACTCACCGAGACTCCAGCTCTGACGGCGCCCAAACCGGAAAAGGAAGGAGCGACCGCTTCGCCGACCTTTCACCCCGCGATTCCGGTCACCTGACTTCCGCTTCCTCCCGCCCAGGGCACGGCGCACGCGCGGGTTAGCAGGGCGGAAGAGGCCCAAGGTCCGTTCCCTTGGCTGCCGCTGGCCCTAGGAGAGCGGGAGCTCAGCGCTCCTCTCCAGAGCGGCCCTGCCGATGATACAGCGCCGAGCACGGCGCGGCCTGGCCCCCTGGCTGGAGGGGGCAACACCGCACCCCCGTGCACATTACAGTGTGTTTGAAGGGGTGTGCGGTGCTACACAGCTGCCCCCAGCCCTTGGCCAGCGGTTGGAGCCTTACACTCAAAATCTCCTCCTTTTTGAGGGCATTTATCTCCCCACAGCGGTCATGTAAACCACCACCTCCGGGAGCCAAACCAGGGACCCTGACAGACCAACATTTCACATGCTGCCCCCCACCTACACAAAATGGAGAAGTAGTATTTTCCCCACTCCATGTTTTTTCCATTTGTCAGTGGAGGTATTATTCCAGACAGCCATGCACATTTTAAAATTGAGAATCCTTTCAAATCCAGCCCTGAAGGCCAAGGTAGCCTCCTCCTTGTCACCCACAGAGCATATATGAAATGGGTGCATGTGATCATCCAGAAGTTTTGGTTTTTCCTATTAAGACATCATCTGACACTTGTGGTGCCCATTTGTGTCCTTGTTGACTCCAGTTTTTAGTTCCCAACCTATTCAGTTCTGTTCCTAAATATGGTGCAGCACACAGGCTATAAAGGTAAGGACTGTAGGTATGAACTGAAGATTCAAAGTCTAGAAGGAATGAGAGGGTGCATTAACGGTTTTATCTATTAATGTACAAATAGATAATACAATATACACAAACCACCATGCCTTATTATCAGTAATATATATTGTACTCTTCACAACACAAATACATTCATCCTATTGCACATATGCAGAGACCTAAAATCAGAACAAAATCAACATCAGAAATAAAGCAGATATCTGAACAACTAGGGTACAACACACTTCTCCAGCATAGCACTGTAAATACAAAAGGGAGTTAAGAATTAGAAAAACTCGAAGACAAGATGCTTTATGGAACCATTCAGGGCTCCAGAAAAGGCTTTCCAGCAATCAAACACTTCACCTGTGAACTTATTTGTAACTGCCACAGATTTGACAAAAGTGTGCAGATTTCAGACAAAAAATAGCCAAACCAGAATAGGGAATGTTCCATGGAAATTATTCTTGAATTAAATCTTGCCTCTCCGGCTAATCTTAATGTGGTTGGTCATAAGTACTTCTATAATTTGTTGTCCAGGAAGACAAATAGTTTATCTGAATAAATCAGCTTGGACTTTTTCACCCTTAGAAAAGCCTCTGAAAATACATGAACAGTTTCATATCTGAAGGGTACAACATGAAGGGAGTTTCCACATATATAAGTGTCACTGCTGCTGGTTTTCATTATAGTTCAGTAAACTATTTCTGCATTAAAAACGTGGAGGAATGTGTTACTAACCACTAAGTCTTCATCAAAGAAACTAACACCCTCCTTACAGTGTTCTATACATTTCACTCTGCTCCAAACACACAAATAATTTTAGGAATACAGTTAAGGGGTGGGGGAGACACAGATTCCGGTCTCTCTGAAGTTAGTGGCAGTTTGTCATGGACTTCAATGACAGCAGATGGATCCCAGTGCTCGATGGCCAAAATCTGTGGTGTCAGTCTATGAAATTCTAAATGTTTCCCCAAAGAACAGTTTCAATGCTTTTTAGACAGAAATAAGATGAAACCAACAACCCTACTGCACCAAACTGTGCGTGCTACTGAGGGGAACTGGCAGTAAGGAAACGTACTTTTCAAGCTTCAAAGGGAGCTACAATGAACACTGGGAAACCCCAACTATGACAGCCCCATTTCTAGCTATTAAATGTACAATTAGAGTGGTCACTCCCAACCCATCCCCCATGTGCCTGAGACTTGGATGTTGCTGTTTTGCCAGGAAGCTGAAGGGAAACCTGGCACTACTGTTTCCAATATAACTCCACTACATGCCACTCAGGGCATCACTGATGCCTGTACAAAGGAGACCACACTCCCCTCAGCTCTATTCCACTCAAACCCTCAGTTCTCTTTTGATGCCAGAGGTGATTCTTCTCATGCAGCCTAAATGCCATGTGGATTACCACTTCAACAGCACTGACTGATTTGACTGCAGACCTACCTGTCACCAGTGCAGGAAGCTTTGCCCTCAGACCAGCAGAAAATACTCAAATTACACAATAATCAAATACACTCCATGTAGAAAGTTGCTGGCCAAGAGATACTGACCACAGAAGTGCTTGTAGGAATTACATTGGGAATATTAGACATCTGTAACTACTGCAATGTATTTTCTACAAGGAGCCATATGAGCAACGGTTCTTGCAGCACAGGAGCTAATAATTAACTCAACTTAAACACAGTAACTGGAAAAGGGAATATTTGTTTGCAGTTGTGAAACCAATGCATCTGCAATAAAACCCTGGCCTGATGGCGTTCAGGGCTTTGACCAAAGCTCCAAGAGGGAGCTGAGATTCTTACACAATGCACCTGAATGCTCAATCCAGTCATGTGTCACCACATAGTCCAAAAAAGGTGTCAATGTCTGGATCTCTGCGGCCACTAATCCTGCAAGATACAAACCAATAGAAACCAGAGCAGAAATTGTTCCCAGGCCTCCTGTACATTCAAAATCTACATAAATGTGGGGGAGGGGATGTCTGACTCCACCACTGGGCATGTTACATCAAGCCTAAGCAGCAGAAGTAAGATACATCTGTCAAAAAGCCTCACACAGCCCTGTGTGAAACAGCAAACTGCCACAAGTGACATCTTTCAGACTAAAAATTCTGGGGGCTAAGCATGCGCCACAGCATCGGAACCGCTTCCACTGAACTCCACAGGAGCTGCTCTGATGCATTGGCTGTACAATCAGGCCCTTTTTTATTGCACTTCAGTGTCACACCTAATGCATGTGACAGTGGCAAAGCACCAACAGATGGGGTGCAGCAGCTCTGTTGTTAGCTGCATTAGTACAGGCCTGGGTGAGGTAGCGCACAACCCAAACATATGCAGCATTTCCTCACAGGCAGTCTTGTAAGGGAGGTTTCCAGTGTCAAGACATTACATTGCTACCCTAATAGCCACAATCAGCTTCAAAGGGGACAAGTATGGTCAAACAATGCTCCTCCTCTAAGGTAGTAAATTAATACATTCCTTCTGGGGAAAGGGGGCTGATCTGGAAAGGACACATCAAAAGGCATCTCTGATGTTTTTCAGCTGCCGGACAGCCAGGTCAACAGGAAGGTTGAACTTTAAGTTGCTCAGGCGGCTGAGAATGTTGAGAGCACTCTCAAAGCCTGTGTTAGCCATGTAGCTCCAGGGCTGATAATGAGACTGTACCAGAGCCCCTGATTTGCAGATCAGATTCACCCAGGAGACCAGACGCTGTTCATTTAATGCCATGCACACCAGGGCTTTCAGTTCAGAGTCTGCACTGCGCTTGAATGGATCATGCTCTGTGAGGACAGTGTGAATAGCTGTCAACAGGCTCTGCTTGGGGGTAACAGTGATGCCCCCTGTCACAGGAAGGGCAAAAGACTGGGAGAGCTTGCGCGCAGGGGACTCCACAAAGGCACGGCCATTCTTGGTGTCGTAATACTTCACAAAGAGTTCCCAGGGGTGCATGGTCTGTGGCGACGAGGTAAATGCAGGAATCAGGCATGCAATGGGTGCCAACACCAAGCTCATCCCTTGAGAAGAGGCATAGAGCCCATGAGCCATCAGGTCTCGTATAGCAATGGTCAGCTCCTTCCGCACAGCCAAAGTCAGCTCATCTCTCGCTCCTAAGGAGACATCCTGGATGCTGGAGTAGCGGAGAACATGATCCTGGTGCTGGTACTTCAGTGCCAGCTGCCTCACTTGGTCTACAGACAGTTCCAGTTTCTTAATTAAGGGAGAATAGTCCTTATTGGCCTGGTCCTTCTGCCAGAGGCTGCGGGGGATCTGACCAGTAGCACAGCCAAACTGACTGACAGCGAATATCTGCAGCACAGCAAGCATGCGACGCATAAGATGCAGGCCTGTTTCTCGCATCTTTCTGGCATCCTCTGGGTTCACTGGTTGGTTAGGGAAAAGGAGAAATGCTGTCATTAGAGAATCAGATTTATCTCTGCTTGTTCCTATATATAGGGAGCTCATCAGCCACTCTACTAGGGGGTGCTTTTGCTCTAGTGCTGCTGGCTGGGTGATTCATGCTGCTTTGCTCAAGAGAGAGTGGCAGCTTCTTAGCGCTCATGCAAACTGGAAAATGGGGCATCAGATATTCATGTGTCCCATTTTCAAACTGCCTTATCCACCTTAAATCACGTGGCAGCAAATGAATCCTATGATGGATGCTGTTTTAGCAGGCACAAGTGACCAAAACAGAATTAAGATTTCTAGTGAGGGGAGAGGGTGTTCCAGATACAGATTTGTGGATATCCCAGTATCAGAAGGATAATTACAGGGTGCCAGAAGATTTTGTGGAAGGAAGTTGCTGATGTGCAAGGAACTAGTTGTCTCAGGGAATAAACTGGCCTGCTCAGTCCAGAACCTGGGACCAAATCAAGCTCTTAAGTGGGTGGTTTCATTGTAATCTATAAGGAAGAACAGATCCACCAGCCAGTGATTTCTGCTGATGAAGAGTCCAGGATGAGAACAGCTGGAGTGGTGAAGGCCAAGACTGAGCTGTTTTGGTAAAGGTACAGTATGTCAGGAAAGACTGCACAGTACCTTGTTTTTGCATTATGTCTGATGCTAGATAATTATCAGAGGCCCATCATATTTGTGAGCTCCAAGTTAAAGAGCGATCCTATCCCTCAGTGATGTGTTGGTGCACATTCACTGTACAATCACACTGGCCAACAGGGAAAGGTAAGAGTTCAAACATGAGGTTTCTGGCTTATTGTCTGGATCAATGAAAGGGTAAGGGAAATCACCACTAGCAGGGGAAAAGCAACTCTGAATTTAGGAAGTGATGGGACACCAGTTCCTGCAGGTTGGAAGCCAGCTGGCCAACAAAAGGAGAAGCAACAAGAGCCAAATACGTGTAAATTGCCCACCTCTGTTATTCCTAGGAGGCAGCCTGGCATTTGGTTTGTAGGGGCCACTTCCATGCTTTCTGCCTGAACATTCACAATGTCCATCCTCCACCTGGCCGGGACTTCCAACTTCATCTAGAATGAGAAATCCACAATGACAACAGTTCGTTATTTTGCATCCCTACATCAGCTGGAAGATTTAGGCTACATATCAGACTGTAAGTCAGTATTGCCTCATATTCCTCTACACATGGGTGACCATCCTGCCTCTCAGCATCACACCTATCAGCGTCCCAGGTTCTCCACACACTATCACCTCGCCACGGAGAGGTCTGTGCTACTCTATGCCGATTCTGCCCCACTGAGGTCTGCACCCTTCCTCTCACTAATTCATAGACTTTAGGGTCAGAAGGGACCAATATGATCATCTAGTCTGACCTCCTGCACAAAGCAGGCCACAGAATCTCACCCACCCACTTCTATAACAAACCCCTAACCTATGTCCTGAGTTACTGAAGTTCAGAATTGTGGTTTGGAAGACTTCAAGTGCAGAGAAATCCCAGCAAGTGACCCATGCCAACGACTTGCAGAGGCAGGCGAAAAACCTCCAGGCTCTGCCAATCTGCCTGAGAAAATCCCTTCCCGACCCTAAAATCTGGTGATCAGCCTACTCCATGAGCATGTGGGCAAAGACCTCACAAGCAGCACTCAGAAAGATTATCTGCAGTTAACAACAGATTGCTACCCATCTAACATCCCATCAAGACCACCTGGGAACTCCTGCTGCATAATCGCAAGATTAATTGCCAAAAATTCAGGCTATCCCATCTAACCATCCCTTCCATAAACTTATCAAGCTTAGTCTTAAAAGCCACGAGTGTCTTTTCCCCCACTACTCCCTGGAAGGCTGTTCCAGAACTTCACTCTCTATGGTAGAAAGCTTCGTCTAATTTCCAAGTTTAAACTTCCAGTGTCCAGTTTATATCCATTTGTTCTTGTGTCTACAATTGGTACTAAAGCTTAATAATTCCTCTGCCTCCCTGATATTAATCCTTCTGATATATTTAGTAAGAGCAAGCATATCCCCCCTCAACCTTTTTGGTATTAGGACTAAAACAAGCCAAGCTCTTTGAGTCTCCTTTCATAAGACAGGTTTTCCATTTCTCGGATCATCCTAGTGCTCTCCTGAACCTAGTTCCAGTTGAATCATGCCTTCCTAAACATGGAGACCAGACCTGCACATCAGCTAATTCCAGATGAGTCTCAACCAGGTGACCTATAAACGGTATAAACACCTTCTTCATTTTTGCTGGAAATACCTCGCTGATGCATCTAAAACTGCAATTAGCCTTTTTTTAACGCCATATCTCACAATTGGCGCTCATAGTCTCTGTTGATCAACCCAATACTCCAAGGTCCTTCTCCTCCTCTGTTGCTTCCAACTGATGTCACCAATTTATAACTAAAATTCTATTATAATCCCTAAGTGCATGACCTGCACTTTTCACATATAAATTCATTCTATTACTATTACTCCAGTTTACAAGGTCATCCAGATCTTCCGTAAAATATCCGTCCTCTCTGTTAGCAATACCCCCAGCTTTGTGTCATCCGCAAACTTTATTAGACATTCCCGCTCTGTGCCAAGGTCCAGTAATAAAAAGAGGTTTAAAATAAGAATTGGTCCCAAAACTGATCCTTGAGAACTCCCACTAGTAACCCTACCAGCCTGACAGTTCCCCTTCAGTACGACCCGTTGTAATCTCCCCTTAACCAGTTCCTATCCACCTTCAATTTCATATGATGCCCATCTTTCACAATTTAACTAAATAATCCCCATGTGGAACTGTGTCAAACGCCTTACTGAAATCGAGTAGATTAGATCTACTGCATTTCCTTTGTCTAAATAACTGTCACCTTCTCAAAGAAGGAGATCATGTTGCTTTGGCACGATCTACCTTTTGTAAAACCATGTTGTAATTTGTCCAATTACCATTGACAAGTCAATTCCTTAACTAACTTTCTCCTTCAAAATTTTTCCCAAGACCTTGCATACTACAGAGTCAAACTAAAGCCTATGGTTACTCGGATCACTTTTTTTCCCTGTTACTAAAGATCAGGAACTATGTTAGCAATTCTCCATCGTACGGTACAACCCTGAGTTTACCGATCATTAAATTCTTGCTAATGGGACTGCAATTTCATGTGCCAAGTATCCTTTAACTATTCTTGGATGAAGATTATCTAGGCCCTCCGGATGTTGCATTAAGCTGTAATCAGTTTGACTTCTACCTCAGATGTGGTAATCTACCCATATCCCTCATTCCCATTTGTCATCCTTACATTACCCTAAGCTCTCATTGCCTATAGCTATAAAACTGAGGCAAAGTAGTTTATTTAGATATTGGGCTAATGCCTAGGTTATCCTTAACCTCACAATCCCATCCTCAGTGTTTAGCAGTCCACTTCTCTTTCTTTGTTTCTCTTATATATATGGCTAATAGAACCTTTTACAGTCGGTTTTAATTCCCTTTGCAAGCGCACCCTACATGGCTTTTAACCTTTCTCACTTTAATCCTACATGTATTTAGACCACACTAAGGTACGCTTTCCTTGCTAATCCCACCCATCTTCCACTCCGTTCTTGAGGCTTACTGCTTCTTCTAAACAACCTCTCTGAGATGCTGCTCATAGCCAGCGTGGTCTACAACTCCTGCCTATGGTTTTTTCCCCCTTTCTTGAGATTCAGGCTTCTGATAGTTTCTGCAGCTGCGACTTAAAGTAATTCCAGGCCTCCTCCACATTTAGATCCACAAGTTCTTCAATCCAATCCACTTCCCTAATTTCCTTAATTCTTTAAAGTTAGCCCTTTTGAAGCCATGCTATACCCAAGATACCCCTGCTGCACCAAAGAGCAGCTCTCCTGACTGTTTAAGCAAAACCCAGCACTGACCCTGAATGAAGCTGATGAACATCTCCAGGTCCCGTATTTGCGTCTTCAGCTGTTCCACCAGCTGTTCCTTCACTCTTGCAGGATTGACAATCTGGGCAACAGCCACATCCACCTGCTGCCGCAGCTCCTCGGGAGACAGCGATGCAATATCCTCATTTAGGTTCATATCCAGCTTCTTTATTAACTCCTCTATAATCACCTGCAGAACATTACCCATAATGAGTAGCATGATCTCATGTGGCCCTCCCACCTGCGGAGCCAGAATGCTGCTTTCACTTACCCACTAGTTATTTTGGGGTGAAGCCAGTCTGGACTTCATTATATCCACTAACAGTAAACTGTAGTAGTCCCTATGGATTATATTCATGGATGCAGACTTATGTTGTTGTATTACAGCTGCCTGAATCAGCACTGGCCACATGCTAGTGTTCTGAGAAAGGCACTAGCTGGTGTTAAGAAAGGGCACTGGCAGAGAATCCGTAGGCCTTACCCGCTGTCTTTCAATGACCATGGACTGGGGCAGTGAATCATAGCTGCCCTCTTGGTAAGCGAAGGTCTCCAAGTCATCTAGCTGCGTTTTGAGCTGCATGATTAGCTCTCGCTGCCTCTCCTTCCGGGCCTCAATTCGCTCCTGATTCTCCCGCTCACCCTGAAACAAGTTTATTGGAAAAGAAATTGAACGCTCCACTCATAGCCCTGGAGATAGGATTGTTACACCAGGGATGTTTGGAAGTTAATCTTACAGTCCATGCCACTAGTGAGTTCTGTGCGCCCTCACTTGCAGGCTTTCAATGAGATGAAATTCTAGCCCAGTCAGTAATATACAAAAGAAGCATTTGCGCAAGCATCTTGCACCCCCTTCTCTAGTCTTACTAGTTAGAAACCTCAGCAAGTAGAGAACTTTGTTGTAAGCAGCCAGATGATGATCATGGAGTTCTTACATATCTCAGAGTGAAGGGCAACCTGACGCCATGCCCTACATAGCAGAGAAGAGTCACGGCTCTGTGCACTTGTATACATTAACATTGCACAAAATCCTTCTTTAGCTCTCTCATGGTAAGTGCTGGGCTCCAAAAAGTCAAGAGGTCTGGGCATTGCTTTTGGATACAGCTGCATTAGGTGTGCATGTGCTTTGCCAACCACAGAAGGCTACCCCAGTTTCAGCCCCCAGATCTTTCCTATAACATATTACAATCACAAACTGCATGGCACTTTATCTTGGTATAACCTGAAGAGGATTTCAGGAATAGGTTTTCTGGATAATGCACTCAAATTGTACATAAGTGAAACAAATGCAACCCATTATTTCTCAATCAAAAGGTAGATTTATATTGAAAGTGGCACTTACCAAGGCCTCCAGGTATTAAGCATGGGAATAAAAAGCAGAAATATTCAATTACATTCTAAATTAGATTTGGGTTTGGGTTTTTTTCCCCCAAATAAAGTAACTGAAATTTTATTTATTTAAATAAAACCTCATTATCTCACAGACATTTGGGATCCTTCTGAATTACACACAAAGCCAATTAAGTACCAAGAACACAAACCCCATCTCCGCTCCTGCATGAAAATCAAGGGTAATACATGTCCCAAGCAAATGTTAGAACTGCCCTGACTTCAATCTAGACTTTGCAAGCAGTACTAATGCCTACAGGCAGAATGAGAGAGACCAAGAGAGTTCAGCCAAGAGCCACAATTCATTCTGCTCACTGTCCTCACCACTGCTGGCACAAGGTTAAACTGCAGCATTTGAAAACTGCAGATGGGCAGGAAATTGCCACAGGACATAGGTTTGGTGTATGAGACTGGAGTGGGGCTGGAAGCCTTGTAACAGTATCTTATTTAAAACTGATTAATTGCAAAGTAGCAGACTGACCAATGAGGGTAAAGATGAAGCTTCTTTGCTTCTGTGAGTAGCTCAAAGTCCCTGCCCTGCTGTCTTTGGTGATGTAATAGCTGCTAAGTAGGTTTCAGTAAAAAGGAAACAGCAATCATCCAGATTTCCCAAGTGCAAAAAGGCAGCAACATTCCCAGTTAACCTCCCTGTCCCTCTCCCCGTCTTCTCCAGTGTGCGCTGGCCCCTTGCACAGGGCTTCCTCACGAGCTGGTAGCAGGGGCCTTGGCTAGACCCAGCACCCTAATGCAGCCCCAGGCATAATTTGCTATGACACGCCTTGTTCATTGTGCTTGAGGAAAGATAGAGAGGGGTGGGGAACAGTAAATACAATTTATCTGTATAGATGTAAGATCAAATGAGGAAGGTCAACTTCCGCTGTTCTGATGTTAGTGGAAAGGGAACTAATGCAGGAGGCTAATATGCGGGTTACAGTAAGGTATTAATACTGTGTAGAAACCAAACATTATCAGCAATCTAACTGCAGCTTCCTTCAGATGGCTATTGCTGGACACACTTGTACCTTCTCCTTTTAACTGGGCATTTCATGGCTGAGGTTCAAATGTGAACTTTCATATTAAGCGATTGTCCAGACTGTGAAACCACAAAGTTGAAGAAAACTCTGTGTAGCTGAAGTCTAACTATGGTTGTGCCAAGTTAAACAGCCCTTTAGCCCAAGGACAGATCAGTCCAGAGCATGGGCATTAACAGTCTAGCCCCATGTACACAAGTTGGATTAAACCATTTTATTAGGTCAGTTCTGGATTTTGGGTCTTTTGACCTTGAATCAGTTCCTTGTTCAGAAAATCATGTACTGCAAGCAGTGCCATTCCACTTCTGTAGGGTGTGAGAATGGTGTACCTAGCATCCGTGACTCATGAGAATAAAACGCTCAGTAAAGCAGAGTGTGAAAGATTGAAGCACTAGGCAGCATGAGAGAAAACAGTGATTCTGAATTTTACTGAATTCTCCCGTCTCTTTCTGAGGGGATGTGTGCCCCTGCAGCACAGAGAACAAGTGTGCCTCACCGCTGTAAATCCTCCCCGCTGCTCAGACCTAAGGGAGGGAACTCCAGTCACCTGGAGGTAGGTGTCTGTCCGAACAGAGATCTAACTGAGGAAGGTTAGAGGTGTTGTGTGTGCAGCCAGTCGGACACCCCCCCCCGCAGTTTGTGGGGGTGTCACACACCGGCAGGGGAGGGAAAAGCCTTTAAGAACAACACGAAAGCCTGGCGGTAAACTGACCGGGGGGGGG
>NC_133789.1:814943-850234 GCF_003597395.2 Chelonoidis abingdonii
CGCTAGCGGGGCCGCTCCGCAGCCTCGGCCGCCCCCGCCGCCGCCATCTTCCCGGAAGCGCCGCCGGTCCCCCGAGGGGGCGGGGCTAAGCGGCACCGCTTCCGGGAAACGGGGCGGTGCTTGGAACATTTGCCAATGGGCGGGGGTCGTGGTGTGGGCGGGGCTTCCCCAGTTCCTGCTGGAACAACCCTGTAGGTCAAACGTACTCCTGGCCCCGCCCCCTCCCCCTCCCCGGGCCAATCGCCTGGGCGCCCCCCAGCCCACCGCGTCCCCTGCCCCAGGGCCCATCCCCCCCAGTTGCTGAGGGGGCTGCTGTTCAGATCGTGCCGCCTGATGGGTTTCACCCCAGAGGTAGCTGCAGTTCTGTGCCACAGAAGTGGGTCCTCGTGCTTTGGTGTGTAAAGTCCTTTGAGATTGAAGATGTTCGTAATTATACTAGAGGGTCAGACACAGGCTGAGCCCATTGCACAGATCAGGGGCTCCATTCATTCTGCTCCACAAGCTCCATGTGTGTCTGTGTCCCAGACCCCTCTACTGCAGGGACTCCTTGCAACCCCCGCCACATTACCTCCCCTTGCCAGGGTCTCTGTGTCCCTCCATTCCCCCCTCTGTCATATGCCAGGAGCTCTGTGTGTCCCCCCGCCATGTCCCTCTAGCCTACACGACCATTCCCCATGCCGGGGCTCTTTGTGCCCTTGATTCTACCCTCTGCCCCTCTTCACTCCTCACCTAGTTTCCCCATTCTACCCCTCCCTTATACCCCTCCCCTCAGGCCAGGGGCTTTGTTGGCTCCCTCCTCCCCCATCCAGGGGCGGCTCTATGCTTTTTGCTGCCCCAAGCAGGGCAGGCAGGCTGCCTTCGGCGGCTTGCCTGTGGGAGCTCCCTGGTCCCACAGATTCGACGGCAGCCTGTGGGAGGTCCACCGAAGCCATCGGACCAGCAGACCCTCCGCAGGCATACCGCCAAAGGCAGCCTGTCTGCTGCCCTCTCGGCAACTGGCAGAGCGCCCCCCATGGCTTGCCGCCCCAGGCACGGGCTTGGCGTGCTGGTGCCTGGAGCTGCCCCTGCATGGCAGTCAGGCAGCCTTCGGCAGCGTATCTGCGGGAGGTCTGCCCTGGTCACACGGATTCGGCAGCATTTCTGTGGGTGATCTGCTGGTCCCGCCCCTTCGGCGTACCTGCTGCCGAATTGCTGCCGAAGCCCCGAGACCGACGGGTACGGCCGAAGGCTGCCTGACCCCCATCCCTCCCTTAGAAGGGCCTGGGGAGCACTGCAAAAGCAACGTGCTTAGCTTCTAAGTGTGAGACACTCAGGTCACTCTGTAGCATCCTCTCAGGCTCATTAAGGAGGCCAGAGACTGATCACGGTGTGGCTGGCTAATCTCACCCAGTCAACCCTGTGTGAAAGGTTGACGTGCCATAATGTAGACATGTGGAGTTCATGATTAATAAGGAAAGACAGAACATTTGAGACTTGTAAGTAACAGTGCCCTGGGCTCTAATTTTCACCCTTCAAACCACAGACTCACCTAACTTCTTGCATGGATTGTGGGTGCTGTGGTCCTGTTGGGATTTCCTGTGCTAAGAAATATAATTGTAGCTGCCTCTAGAGGACACATAACACACTCCACTATGTGCACATCTAATCACATTGCAGAGGGTAACAAAGGTAACTGGTTTCCAAGCTGGTGGAGTTCAAGTGTAGGGAAACAGGGGGTTCCTATAAGGAACAGGGAGCCACATACTTTCCCCCCACAAATGCAGTCACTCCTCAAAGGTCAGGTTGGGGACATCATGAAATGACAATTGTCCAGCTTGCAGGGATGAAATTTGCTATTGTAACTGGTGTTGTTATGGAGAACAATCAAAATAATCCTTAGTCCTCACTTAACAGTCAGTAACTAAAGGGTACAAAATGGAACCTACAGAATCAAGCCATCAGCAATGACAAATACCCCAGCTGGAGAGTGGAGCAGAGAGCCTTTCTGTCATCTGTGATTCATTAAAGGAAACTTCCACATAAACATTTTGTTTTCTGTAATAGGCTCGCATGTATCAGTGGTAAATCATCTTTTATTTACTTCTGCAGTTGAAATCAAGAATGTGACAGGACTGTGTGAGACAAATACAATTCCTGCTGCCCGTGAGCCGCTGTGCCTTCGTTACAGGTGGTATTAATGAGAACTCCAGGTTAAAGGACTAAGGCAGGACTCAAGCAGAGAGTTTTCACTTTAAAGTTCAGCCTCATTAAGACACAGATCGCAGCCAGCTGTCGTTTTGGAAATGGCAATGGGACATTTTGCTGCAAGAGTTTTTCTTGAGTAAAGCTTTATGGAAGCAGCAATCCTGCTCCCCCTGGTAATTTTAATTTATATGGTAATGAATGGGGATGTCCCAGTGGGAGTGCATGTCCCAGATGATGAAGGGGAAAACCATAATTTAGATCTGCAAGTTCGCTCATTTGCATATTGTTCTCAGATGTGTGACTGTAGAAACACAATAAGAGGATAAATGTTCTAGCCAGAAGGAAGCTGAGTGGTGCATGTTCTGCTTATGAACAGTAGACACATTAGAACATATCAGGCATTTCTAGGGGGCTTTTCATCTCCACCACAATTTACCAGCACAACCCTATTCACCCTCACAGTTGGTGAGACAGGCAGATAGGCACAGAGAAGTGACGGTTACATAGCGAGACAGCGGAACAGTCAGAAATGGAACCTCTAGGCAATTTTCTCAAATTTAGCTGCCTAAAATATAGGGCTTAAATCCATACTGAGGCACCTGAATAAGTGGTCTAATTTTCAGAGGTGCCGAGCAGCATGGCCCCCGTTGACTCCAGCTTTAGCAGGGCTGGGTCAGAACCACTCAGCTAAAGAGCACACAGACTGACAGCCCAGGCCTGGCTGCTGCTCTGGATATCAACATGGACAAAGCCAAGTTAGCTGAGGGGCCATACACAAGGCATGGGAGGGGAGTGGGTGTTTTCCCCACGGCTCTTGGTACTGACACCACACATCCTATGTACCTAAAGATAATTACCAATCCTGTGGATCCTATCAGGGCCCAGATTCCCTGTATAGGATGCAACAGGTAAGTAGTTTGGGACAGCATAATATTGGGGGCAGCAAACCATCAGTGACCATTTATCTGAGTGACGCTGGGCTGGTAGGGGATGGACACTGGCTAGTCCATCAGGGCAGCCCAAACCCTAGTGCCACCTCTGGCCCCCATCCTTGGCATTAGGGCTCAGGAGTGGGGGAATGTAGTCACTACATCCCAAGAGCATCCGTCTCTCCAGCCCAGCATCCTGCGTCTGAGCCTTTAGAGGACACCACTACTCGCAAAGTCCCAGAACTGTAATTCCCCTGTCCTCCAGGAGGACATTGGTCTGGAGCTGGACTCTTTCCTCCTGTTACCTGCACTCTTGTTCATCCGGATCTTGCCTGTTCAGGTGCAGGCTCATGTATCACAACTAGTCAGTCCCTTATGCCCTCAGTTCTCTCTCCTGGGTAAGGACCCAGTCTAAGCCAAGGGGAAAAGGGGCTGGCACAAAGCGCTGGGGCCACACCAGTGATCTGCATCTCTGGTGTTTGTTTTCCCATTGTCAACTGTGCTTAATCCATCTGCAGCAGTGGGCAACAGAGAGGAAAGCGGGGCCTCCCAAGCCCTTCGGGACTCCTCCTGTCCAGTACCCTGTACACAGGGCAAGGGTTAACTGTAGTCAATAGAGAGGAGCATTCCACCTTGCCTGTGGCCACACGCTGCTCTCACCTCTGCACAAGAGAGGTTGCTCCCTCCTAGCTGCTGGGTTCTTGCACCCCTGACCACATGGCACTGGGCTCAGAGCCCCCTTGGCACATGCAGATGGGGCATCATCATCCCCAGTGCTGTATGACTCAGGGTGGAAGTACCATGCTCCCCGGTGGCCTTGGCTTGGTGGGGAGGAGGCAGGAGGGGCTGTGGACTGGCTGTGATGGCAACTCCAGCACCAATGGCTCCTACACACCCCTAGGCTGCCCGACGGGGGTCACTTCTGGAACTTGCCCTTCTACAGCCCCTGTCATCCACAACCCCTAGGGATAGAGGCCATTATCCCCACGACAGAAGGGGAAACCGAGGCACGGCATGGGGAAAGTGATTTGACCAAGGTCAGAGCAAGCCCATGGCACTGTCAAGAAATGAACCCAGGAGTCCTAGCCCCTAGTCCCCAGATACCCCCTCCCGCCCAGGACTAGAACCCAGGAGTCTTGAGCCCCATATCTCAGCTTGTCACGGCGCAGGGTGTCTGGGGGGGTGGGGGCTCGGTGGCGCCGGGCTGGGAAGGAGCCGGGTCCCCGCGGGGCTCGGGCTGGGCGCAGCGTGTCTGTGACGGGCGCTGACAGCTGAAGCGGCCAGAGCTCCGCCTGCAGCCCAAAATAGCGGCGGCAGCCCGGCGTCGCCTGCAGAGCGAGCCCGGCCATGGCGAGGTGAGCGGGGCGGGCGGCGGAACGCGATCCCCGGGACCCCACTCGGGTCAGCACCCACTCCAGTACCCAGCCGGGTCACTCCCCGCCCAGCTGGGACACGACTCCCCCCCGGGACCCCACTCGGGTCACTGCCCCCCGGCCGGCAGCCCCCACTCGGGTCACTCCCCCCCCGGCTGGGATGCGAACCCCAGGACCCCACTCGGGTCACCACCCACTCCAGTACCCAGCCGGGTCACTCCCCGCCCAGCTGGGACACGACTCCCCCCCGGGACCCCACTCGGGTCACTGCCCCCCGGCCGGCAGCCCCCACTCGGGTCACTCCCTCCCCCCCCCGGCTGGGATGCGAACCCCAGGACCCCACTTGGGTCACTGCCCCTACTCGGGTCACCCCTCCCCCACTGGGACGCGACCCGCCCCGCCGGGACCCCACTTGGGTCACACACACACAGCCTGGCTGGGATGTGACCCCTGGAGCTCCCATTTGTGTCACCACCCACCCCAGCCGGGTCACTCCCCCGCAGGCTGGGAATGGGATGTGACCCCTGGCACCCTACTCGGGTCATTGTTCACCCGGCTGGCACCCCCCACTCAAGTCACTGCTCCCCTCGGCTGGGACACGGCTCCTGGAGCTCCCACTCAGTTCACCCCTGCCCACATCCCCCAGCCACTATCCGTCACTTGGGTCACTGGGACCCCCACTAGAGATACAATCCCCCATTTGGGTCACTGCCCCCCCCCCCACTGGGACACAACCCCTGGACCACCCACTTGGGTCATCCCCCCACCCACCAGCCCAGTTCGGGTCACTGGGACACTCACATACTCAGCTGGGACTTTTCTTGTCTGACTGGAACCTGGAAAGTGTCCTGCATGTTGGAAACAGTCCCGCCTATTCCAGCCCTAGCAACTCACTAGGAGACACCCCACTGGCCTGGGCCCCCTCCATGCCCCAGCACACAGGGTGAAGGCTCTCTGTCACTCAGGGCCAGCCCAGAGCAGGAGCCTCCCCGCCCCAGGGGACAGGCTTGGGCTAGCAGGGCTCTCCAAGTAGCTGTGTAGAAAAACTCTTTAAATTGCAACTGAGGGCTGGAGGAGCTCAGGCTCTGAAGCCTCTGAAGGGGGGTGAGCTTCAGAACCCAAGTGCAACCTCAGAGCCTGTCTATGCAGCCATTTTGAGAGCACTAGCCAACCTGCTTGCCCATGTCTGTGGGCCTGGGCTGGGAGGCTGGTTGCTGTGGCGTGTGCACCCAGACCCTGGGTGGCCCGGGCCAGCGGAATGTACAGGGCTCCCGTAACATGACTCCACGGTGAATTCTGGGCCCTGCTTGGCCTGTCTTGTCTCCTGCCCTTGCCCGGCTGAGGCAAATGCCATGGGAAAATGAGAATTTTCTTACCCAAGCCTCCGCCCAGGCTGTTTACAGGCCCTGCAGCCTTTGGCTCTTGCAGACGGCAGCCGCCTGTGGGGCAAAGAGAGGTGGCTATAAAGCAGGGGGCTGCTCAGGTGAATGAGACCACATGGCAGTAGGGCGACCCCCAGAATCTGTCCCCAGAATAGCAAAGTCTCCCTAGGGGCTGGACTTCACTGGCAGTGAGAGACGCTGAATGAATTTGTTCTGAGTCGGTGTGAATCTGTTACCTGGTGGCAGCCAGTGAAACGTGGAGGGATGCTCAGGAGTGCAGTCATTTAGAGGTTTATTTCAGACTCTGTTCACCAAGTATTAAACAAATCCCTGCTCCCCAGACCCCGCAGCTCCTCTTTCCCCACTACCCAGACCCCATGGTGCAGTGGCAGGGGCTCTCTGGGGATCTGTCTGGCAGGCAGGGATGACTTTTCAGATCTAGGTGTTTTCCTCAGACCTCTTGCCCAGCAGTGTCTGCCTGGGCACTCTCCGAGGCGAGGGCAGGGGTCTTGGGGGTTGTGACTGCACTCCAGTGAGCGACTGTGCTTAGCGAGGGCGGTCCCTTGCCTCGCACATGCAGGCTGTACAATAGCTTCACTCCCAAAAGCATACGCCTTGTGTCTCTGGGAGGTTCCTCTCTGAGCACATGGTGCTGCAGGATTCTCTGTCACTGAGGTGCTGAGAGGGGCCAGTTCCGGGGATGCTGCCAAGATAAAATGATGCTTTTTGGAAGTGTAGCAACAAGTTTGCTGAATCTGCAGCCAGCTTCTTGCCTGCCTGGTACCTGCCCCCTTTTCCTGGGTCTCGCCCTCTCCCTGTTCCTACATGCCAATCGTCTGGCCCAGGCAGGTGTAACAAGGGCAGCTTACTGCTGCTCTGATAACTCCGCACAATGCCTTACACACAACCTACTGCTGTGGGATGTCGTGAGATGAAAGGTGGCACAGAAATGTCAGCTCTTACTCTGCTCCCTGGAATTCATCCCTTCTGAAGGGTCTCTTGTTTGCCAAGGCAACCTGCAAAAACGCTGTGGTACGACCGCCCGCAGTACATCTTTCTGGAGTTCTGCGTGGAGGACAGCACAGACATTAAAGTCGACATTGAAGACCACCGGGTGGTGTTCAGGTGAGCTTCCAGCCCCTGGTAACTGGCACTCAGTGGCATGGCCCTGAACCAGGAACTGTACAGGGCAGGGCCAGCAGGAAGGATCCTGTTAGAGATCCTCACAGAGGCGGCCCAAGCTCAGTTCTGAGCTAACTGAGTGTGTGTTTTGGCAGCTGTGAAAATGCAGATGGCGTGGAGATGTACAACGAGATCAACCTATATGCCAGGGTGAACTCCAAAGTGAGCAGCCGCCCCGTGCAGCAAGGCATCAAAGCCCAACTCCTACAGGCCTTGATGCCTCCAAAGGGACCGTGAGCTTATGACAACCCGAGGAAAGGTTTGGGGGGAGGGGGAGTGATATGCCTCCACACTGGCCAAGGCAATCCTGGCCTATCACATCATGTGATCTCATTGCTCAGACAGGAGCATGACCCCGGACACCCACCATCCCCAGAGGCTGGGAGACCCGGCTGGGCATCGAACAAGGGATGCAATTAGGCTGCTATGCCTTCAGCCTTACCCAGCCCTTCCCATCAGCCCCCAATGGTGCTTTGTTTTGGGTTGTGGCCATCACTGCCTCTGCACCCAGGGGATTTTGCTCAGCTAAGTGAATCGGAGACACCCAGCAGGCCTGGCTGCATAGAGAAGATGCAGGTATCCCCAGGAAAGCCCTCTCTTCTCCTGCATTCTCCTCTTACAGCCAGCTCTCCCATGCCCAGATTTGCACCTCGATTCCTGCAGGCTGTCTTGATCTCTGGGGACTTTCCCATGTGTCTCAGAGCTTGGGAAGGGCTTCATTATAATTCTGGACATCATGGCTTATTGAGAGGGAGAGAGGTGCCCAGAAGCCATGTCAGGCAAAGTGTCTTTGTTCTGTCCCTTGGCAGGACTCACAGCAGAAGCGCTCTGACCGTTCCATCACCTGCTTCATAAGGAAGTGGAAGGAGAAGGTGGCATGGCCGCGCCTCACCAAGGAGAACATCAAGGTAAACACAGGGCCTGAGCAGCTGGAGCCCCTTCCTATGGAGTTGTTTTTCCCCAGTGAAAAGCTCAGAGTTTCTCCCACCTGTGGGTGCCATGCTATGCAGTGTGGGCACTGCCAGGGGCTGGCACAGCACTGTCTGCTGGTCACTCTGGCATTGCCGGTTTGGATTTTATGCCCCGGTTAGTGCTGGTGAAAGGTGCCAGGTAAGCAGCTCCCAGAGACCGAAATCCTCTGGCTATAGAGCAGGTACCACAGACACCAGCCCAGCACCACTCACTGCACCTGGCTCAGCTCTGATGGGTGAGACTTCTGGGGGGCGGGGTACAGCTTGGACTCCTAAGTTCCTTGGGACAGGGACCTTGTCTCTGTTGTGTATGTGCAGTGCCCTGCACAGTGGGGCTCTGAACCATGGGCAGAGCTCCTAGGCACCACCACAGTTGAGTCCATGACAACAGACCCCCATGCTGGACTGCTAACAAGTGGCTGCCGAATAGCCATCAGCTGGTAATGCTGGGCAATACCAATCTGGGCCAAATCTCCCTAAGTGCCTTGCGGTGAAAGGCCATAGGTCCTCGAACTCAGGCTGGAGTGGAACCAGTACTCTAAAGATGGAAGGCCTCATAACCCTCACCCCTGCCTGGGGCTGGATCAGGGCTGATATTGTCCCATCCCAGCCTGTCCCCACCTTCCCCAAAGGCATCAGACTTGCTGCATTCAGCGCTGCGCTGCATCTGTTGTGATGCTGTTTCTCCTGCTTGCTCATAGCCAGTCTGGCTGTTTGTGGACTTTGATAACTGGCGAGACTGGGAAGGGGATGAGGAGGCAGAAATGGCCATGACTGAGCAGTACGCAGAGGTAAGTCTTAGGTTACTGCATTTATATTTGGGTCTGAGCAGTGAGACAGCTGCATCACAAGATCCCAAGCAGTGACCTGAGGCCCCACACAGAGCCCACTGGGGCCGAGACCTTCTGGACGAAGGTGCTGCAGGGGCCTTCCTTAGTTATCCCTGTTTCATGTTACTCAATGCAAAGTCCTTGGGTCAAGAGAAAAGTCTGAGCATTAGCTCAGTAAAGTGTCAATTATCCAGTACAGGCAAGTGCTGCTGCACTTTGTAAAACCTATTGTGAGATCTATTGACTATGATTAAATGACTATCCCTAAAACCAATTTATCTCCTCCCGGCACTGCGTGGGTAATGTCCCAGCTTGCCTTAAAAACTCACTGTTGTCTCCTGACTGACTGGCTAGAGCAGCAGTTCTCAACCCACATCCCTAGTAGCACACCTGCTATAGCCCAGCTGCGTGCTAAAGGCCGCCAATCCACCCCTTGGGGTTCAGGCTGCTGGCTGGCCCTCCGCCCACAACTCCAGAGCATAAGGGTGTGTGGGGCCATGCTGTGGTTCTCAGCCTGCAGCCCAGGTAACACATTGTGGGCCACATATGCAGCCCACAATGATAAACAGATTGAGACCCACTGGGTTAGAGAAATTTCAGCTGTGGCTGTTGGCGTGTGGCTCAGCATCTCCACCAACTGGCTAGGAGCAGAAATGCACCATGGCTTTGGCCAAACTGGAGTGAGGTATGGACAATAGCAGGACATGAATCTTAATGCACAGCCAGGGCGGAGTAAGAGCCATAGTAGGAGAATGACTGAGTAGAAAACCTGCTATTTTGGCCTAGCTAGGTACTTATCTGAGCACCTCCTAGTCAATGCATTTAGCCTCACAGTACCTCTGAGAGACAGGGAAGCATCAACCCCATGGTACAGAGCAGGAACAGGCCCCGAGGGAATGGACTTGTCCAAGGTCACACAGGGAGTCTGACTGAGCCAGGGACTGAACCTTGGTTTTTTGCACCCCAATCTAGTGCCCCATCCACCTGATCAAGGATCCTACCCCATGATAGCAGGGGGTCTGTCTTATGTAGAGCCCCATTGTGGGAGCTGCCTTCAACCGGAGTGAGGAGGCCCCAAAACGGCCACTGGCACTGGGCTAAAATCCAGTGGAAACCTTGGGGTACAACTTGCAGCCAAAGTCACTTCCACCTGAGCAAGGTTTGGATGAACCAGCTGAGCCAAGCATGCACAGCACATGTGCTTCTCCCTCTTCCTGCTGTGGGTCTGTGTCACAAGGGGAGCTGGGATCCCTGAGGGTGGAAGGCGATGCCTGGGAGGAGAAGGGACTCCAGCCCCGTCACTTTTGTTGTGGGTTCCTTTCTTTATTCCCATGACTGTCTGTTTCCCGTCCAGCTCCTGCAGAAGGTCACTGTTAAAGGCACACCCCCTGCAATGGATGACCTTGATGTAAGTACGGTTGGTCACTGCCTTGCTGAGACAGTAAGTTCTGGGTGGTTTTACACAGCCAGGCTCTTTGCCTCTGCCCCTCCCAGTGCCCAAGCCTGGCTCCCAACTGCTCCATCTCTGCCAGCCAATGGGGAGCCTCATCTCAGCATGGACTAAAGCCAAATTTCTTCCAGGCCAACGGTTCTCTGAAATTCCACTATGCTAAGCGGCCCTGTGTTCTGGGTGTGGAGACCTGCTCTGTGTAATTGTGGGAACACCTCCCAGCATAACTGTCATTGCCCTGTCCTTTGAAAAATACATCTAAGAACACAGGAGGAGCAGGAAGGGAACCAGCAAGGAATCCTGCCTGCTGCTACTCTGGGGTGCAGAGGAACAAATGGTGCATCTAATCTAATCAAACCTCCTGCACAACTAGAACAGAAGACTGGCCTGTCTAGTGTGGTCTCCAGCCTGTGCCAGTAGCCAATCCCTGATGCTGAAAACCCTCTTTATGCTCCTGATGAGATATGCAGTGCAGCTCATCAAGGGAGGGTTCCTTCCAGACCCTGTGACCATTGGCTTATGCTCAGCAGCGTGTCGTTGAGGCTGTTTTTTCAGGGTTTCCTTCCACACTCTAGGCCCAACACACATTTCAGAGTCCTGGAAAAACTGGAAGTCTTGAGCATTTCTAACTTGCCTGGGTCCCGGAGTGTCTGGTATTATGGGCTGTCCTTGTTTCACTCCGTTCTATGGTCACACATAGCATTAAGGGAAACACTCCGTGTCCACCCTAGACTCACTATTTGACTTTCCGTCTCTTTTCCAGGATGACATTTGAAAGCACAGACCCTGGTGATAAGAACTCCCCTGAAGCATGATCTGGCTGCAACTGAGCCTCCCTGTTACCTGATGGGAGATGTGCATTTTGATCTGCCGACAGTGACCAGGATTAGCGCATATATCACCCCCTGCTGCACTGGCAATTGCCCTCTGGGATCTGAAAGGACTTAAGGGGAGGCTGGTGGGATGAGAGAACTGCAAGCAGCCCTTATTCTCTGCCCTTGCCATTGTCTTTCTGGCTCAGGAGAGCTGGGTGCAGCTCTGGCATTCACTGGATCACCTGAGAGTAACATAGCTGCCCACCTTCCCACTATTCCCTGTGGTACCTATTCTCTCCTGGGGGCCTGACCCTCCCCTGCCCTCATCCTGTCCCCTTCTCTCCCCTCACGGCCTGACTCCCTGCTCTGCCCCCACCCAGGGGCGCATTTTCTGACTTCCCTGTTTTTCCCCACAGAGACATGACAGCAGCTGCTGAGGTGAAGCGACTTGGGGAGGGAGGTAGCAGTGTTTAAGTGCCACTGTGGTTCAAATGCGCCAGGGACTCGCCTGCTTCAGACTTTGGCTCCAAATTGCACAATCACAGACCCTAGAGCTGCAAAAGCCCTGCTGCGCCCATTTTGCCCACCCTTGAAGTCAGACCCAGAGTGGGACTGTTTCCTATTGAATCAGGCAGTCTAGTTTCAAATGTGCTAAGCTCTTGAACTGCTGCCACTTCCATTAGGAGACTACTCCACAGCCAGACACCATTCAGTGGCAGGCAGGTTCCTGTGTCTCATTTCACCCTGTTATTAACACTTCTACTGCCACGAACCACCCTGAGTCACTTCTCTCCCTCCCCTGGCACTGCCTCTGGCTCTGTGCTGACGGTACTCAGCCATGCCGCAGAGATTTAGCTGTCTTCCCTGCTTGGCACCTGCCACTTCCTCTTGCTGCTGAGACCCTTCTCCGCTCATCCGTCTCTCCCAGGCGTCTAGGGGGTGGGGAAGCAAAGTGGAGAGAGAGCCTGTTAATAAAGGATAAACCTGCCAGGCTGGCTGCTGTTCCTGTGCTTGGGTTTTCCTGCCACGCTGGGGCCCGAGGTGTTACCCCACCCCGGACAGAGAGGGCACCCGGGTGGCACGCGCCTCTGGGGGCGGCTACGGGCCTGGCGCTTGCAGGGTCCAGGGGAGATGCTGAGCCCCCCCTGCCCACAGTGTGACCCTGCTGTGAGGCAGGTTCATCCCGCCCAGGGGTGGGGGGTGCTCGCCGACCCCCCCAACCAGACCCATAGGACGGGCCGTGGGTCCCGGGGGACACGTGGGTCATAGGGATGAAACATGGGGGCGCGACACCCGTGGGTCCTGCGGCAGTGAGCCCCAGGGGAGGGGTTATAGACAGGCCCATGGCGTCATCCCTTCGCGCCGTCCGCGTTCGCGGGTCGCGTGTCCCCTCCCACTCGCCGTCCCCGTCCGCGGGTCGCGTGTCCCCTCCCACTCGCCGGCCGCGTTCGCAGGTCGCGTGTCCCCTCCCACTCGCCGTCCCCGCCCGCAGCTCGCGTTCGCCGGCCGTGTGTGTGTCCTCTCCCTCTCGCCGTCCCCGTCCGCCAGTTCTCCCCACCCGCTCGCCCCCCGGCCCGGCTGCCGGGATGGTGTTCCAGTGCCAGCGGGACAGCTGGGCCCGGCAGGTGCGGGAGCCGCGGGGCGGGGGAGGGGGCGCGCGGGGCTGCGGAGCCCTTGCGCGAGGCTCCCACGCGTGACATGCGCGTGCCGGTCCCCGCGTGACGCCCCCATTTTTCAGTTCACCACCAGGGTCGCGTCGTGCCGCCCCGCGGAGCTGCCGGCCGAAGGCGGCGCGAAGGAGACGCTGCGGGGCTTCCACGTGGTGCTGGAGGACACGATTCTCTTCCCCGAGGGCGGGGGCCAGGTACGGGCTCGCGGGGCGGGGCGGGCGGGGCGGCGCCTCGGGCTGCGGCCCAGCTGCTGACCGGACGCTCCTCCCTGCAGCCCGACGACCGCGGACTCATCGACGACATCCCCGTGCTCCGCGTGACCCGGCAGGGCCCGGCCGCTGTCCACTTCGTGCAGACGCCGCTGGAGCCGGGCCGCCAGGTGCTGCTGACGGTGGACTGGGACAGGAGGTTTGACCACATGCAGCAGCACTCAGGTGACCCGCTTTGGCCCCCGGGGAATATGGCTCCTGCCGGGCTAGGGCCCCTGCGTTTCCTAGGGTTGCCAGCTTACTCCCACAAAACCAAACACTCCTGCCCTGCCCTCACTCCATCCCCCTGCCTCTGTTGCTTGCTCTTCCCATCCTCCCTCACTTGGCTGGCTCAGGGGGTTGGGGTGCGGTGGGAGGGGGTGAGGGCTTCAGGGTGGGGCTGGAGATGAGGGGTTTGGGGTGCAGGAGGGGGCTTAGGGTGAGACCGAAGGGTTCAGAGGGCAGGAGAGAGCTCAGGGCACAAAGCGGGTGGGGAAGGTGAGAGCTGGGAGTGTGGGCTCTCAGGTGGTGCTGAGGTGTTTGGGGTGCAGGAGGGGACTCCAGGCCAGGATTGAGGGGTTTAGAAGGGGATCAGGGTTGGGGCATGGGAGGGGGTCAGGGGTGCAGGCTCCGGATGGCGCTTACCTCAGGAAGCTCCCAGAAGCAGGGGCATGTCCCCCTATCCAGCTCCTACGGGGAGGCACATCCAGGTGGCTCTGCGTGCTGTCCCATCCACAGACACTGCTGCCGCAGCTCCCCTTGGCTGCAGTTCCTGGCTCGTGGGAGCTGTGAAGCTGGCATTTGGGGCAAGGACAGCGCGCGGAACCCCCGGCTGCCCCTACATATAGGGAGCCAGAGCGGGGACATGCCACTACTTCTTGGAGCCGCAGAGAGCCTGCCTTAGTCCCGCAGTGCTGACCGGAGATGCCATGGTCCCTTTTTGACTGGGCACTCCAGTCAACAACTGGATATCTGGCAACCCTATGTGTTTCATGGATACCAAATGCATCTCTAGAACCCATGGAGGCCTGGGGGGTGTGATACACGCCACCAGGGTCTCTTTACCCCATTCAGGGGCAAAGTTACCCAATGGCCTACAAAAAAGGGAAGGATTATTACAGCCCATTAAAATAAGACCCTATCATGGTGTTCAAACCTCTGCAGCACTGTCAGAGCTGGGTTGTACCGTGCAGGGCGAGGACAAGACTTGCCCATAAAGCAGAGTCATGTTGCCCGTGATCCCAGAATGGTTTTGGATATCAGTGACTCCTTCTGTAGGTGATGTGGCTAGTGACCACTTAGTTTTCTCTATTAGGAGGGGCTAGTTTGCTGGGTTGTCTGTGGCATTTCTGGAACTCTTGAGAAGGTAGGTGCTAGCCTTGCAGGCGCTGTCCTGGGTCATAAACAAATACTTTTAGAAGACTTGGAGCAGAGAGATGCTGTCTGATTTGAACTCTTCTCAACAGGCAGTCACATTCTTTGGTTCCCAGGGATGGCTGGGGGAGTAGGGGAGGGTGTGTGCGCGCACACGCCTAGCACTAGTGAAAATAAACTAAAACCTCACAGCCATTGCTTGCACTTCTCTTCCAGGGCAGCATCTCATCACTGCCTTTGCAGATCTGATGTTTGGTTTCAAAACAACTTCATGGTGAGCAGGAAAAGTGTTCTTTTTAACTCTGTCCTTAAACCTTGTTTGGCTTGTGCCACAGTGCTGGGTCCTGAGGGCTGAATGTTGATAAATGCAGGGAGCGTGGCGTGCAGACACATTCCACTCAGCTTGCAGAAGGCATGGTAGAAGTGACCACACTGTGACTGAAGAGAAGCTGTGTGGAGTGTTGCTCTGCCTCTCTGTTCCCTTCTCAGAAACACAAGCACACAGCTGGTGCTACATAAACAATATACACAGAGAGAGCAGGCACGTGCTTTGCTCCAGTAACAGAATTCCAAGGTGCTTCCTCCTGCACATGCCCACTGTTGCGCAGAGGGACGTTTGAGCCTGTGTCCTCTGTTGTATTGGCAGGTGTGTCTGATGTTTGTGGTCCTTGCAGGGAGCTAGGCCATCAGCGCACTGTCATCGAGCTGGACACACCTTCGGTGACAGCAGAACAGGTGGAGGCCCTAGAGAAGAACGTGAATGAGAAAATCCGGGCCCGTATTCCTGTGGTGGTGAGGGAGCACTCGGAGGATGACCCAGAGATCGAGACGGTGAGTAGCAATGGAGGATGCTGGCAAAATTCATTTCAGAGCCACGTGGGGCAGAGGGGAATATGCCACCCAGTCTCCTTTTAGTCCCAGGGACGTGGGTTGCCATGCTCGCCTTTCTGGTTCTCTTGCTAGGTGAGAAGCCGTGGTTTGCCAGATAACCACACAGGGCCAGTGCGTATCATAAGCATCGAGGGCATAGACGACAACATGTGCTGCGGGACTCACGTCTCCAACTTAAGTGACCTGCAGGTAAGGACTGCACTGCCTCAGCAACTTCAGTGCTCAGGCAGCGGCCTGTAGATCAGCTGGTACAGTAGGAATCCCTGGACCCTCTGCAGATTGTCCCTGTTGGACAGAGAACCCCAATCACAAGCCAGAGTGAGAGTGGTGGGACACAGCCCTGCACCCTGTGGTTACCATTGTCCACTCTCGTCCCCCACACCACTGCATTAGTGAGGGTTTGCCACCAGTGAACAATCCCCCGTGTTCTTCATGCAGAATTAGATGAAAATTTAATTCCAGAGCTGCCTCTGGGTTTCGATGTCCTTACAGTCAGCTTGATAAGACAAATGACCCTTCCCTGCCAGTTGGTATGCCTGGTGCGCTGTGGGGTGGGATATTAGGGTAAAGAAGGCTTGTTGGCACACTAGGTCCAGGCGCGCTAGACAGCATGGCACATGGCTAATGAAAGTGTCTCATCTATTTTTTGGCTGTATTTGAAGGCTGATTTCAGTGGGTTTAATTCTGGTGATAGAAAGTCGACATTCACAATGACACATGGTCTAATGGACCTTTAGCTGTCTGTAATACACCATTGTACCTCTCTGATAAGGGTGTTTGTTTCTCATTTAAGGTTATTAAGCTCCTTGGCACAGAAAAGGGAAAAAAGAACAAAACCAACTTGGTCTTTCTGGCAGGAAATAGAGTACTGAAGTCCGTCGAGCGAAGCCACAGCATCGAGAAGGCACTAACCTCGCTGCTTAAGTAATGTCCTTTCCCAGTTTCCTCTATCCTTGCTTCTCCTTCTTGCCTAGAGAGGAACAGCATGTGACCCTAAAGAGGGCATTTCTAACTCCTGGCTCGGGTGGTATGTTGTCTGCTACGGCTTCACTGGTGGAGCCCTCTCTGTCCAGTGCCTTGACAGCCCGAACTCTCCCTTGTTTTTTTCCAGAAACGGAGCAGAGGAGCATGTGGAGGCTGTGAAGAGGCTGCAGAATTCTGTGAAGCTGCTTCAGAAGGTACGGCTGTGGCCCAGCAGTCACTCCGTCGAGGGTCTGAGCTTTGGTAACAGCAACAGTGTTCTGAATAATTTTATTCAATGAGAATTAAGTTTTAGAATCTCCCTTGTGTTGACCCTGGAAGCTGTGAAAATTGTGACTCCACTTGTCTCAGGAAACTCCATCCCCGACCCCACTCCACCCCATCCCGTGTTCTCGCACTGACTCCTGGGTCTGCAACATGGAGTTTGCTTCCCTTGCAGAACAACTTGAACTTGCTTAGAGACCTCGCCGTTTTGACAGCACAGAACTTCAAAAGCAATCCAGGCCGAGGCCGAGTGTTTGTGTTACACAGGTAAGGCACAGATCCAGGGAAGGAGGCTCGGGTGCTGCAGCGTCTTACTCACAGATTCCAAAGCCAGAAGGGAGCATCGTGATCATGTAGTGTGAATTCCTCCATAACACAAGCCAGCATGGCAGCTGCATCCCTTTGCTGTGCATTCAGGGCTGTTTGTAACAGAGGTCCATTAAATCCTGACATTCTTTAAGGGAGAGCCTGAACTAAGGAAACAGAATATTAAACCAACTGCCTGGGCCTGCTGGAAAGGCTCACAATTAAAGTCTAACGGGGTTGTATTTCGGCTGTTGAACTGTGCTGGTTTTAGAGCCAAGCAGTACATTTTTCTGCTTATCCCTCCCTGCTGGTGGTATTGTCAAAAAAATGGAAGAGCTCCATTGGTTACAGAGTAAACACTTTAATAATTCATCATTTGTGGGTGGGAAACATAGGATTTTTCTGTATAAATTGCTAATCACTGCCCTAATGATGAGAGGCCACAGCTCTGACCCTTGGCACAAAGCACGCTCACCCAGGGTCTGGCTTCCAGCTTCCCTGACAGTGTTTGGTAAGAAGCTAGTGGGAAATTTGACTCTAAAAATCAACCAAAAGCCAAGCCAGGGCAGTGTCTGGTGTATGTGGGGTGTTAGGTTTCTGGCTCTGTCATAGCGTTTAGGCCAGAAGGCCTTCACCACCAGAGGCATCTCTGAAATGGTTTTTACCCTTTACAGGAAAGACGGTGACTCTGAGTTCATGAATATCATTGCCAATGAGATCGGGACAGAGGTGAGCTCTCTCTGGCTCGTCCTCCCCCCTTGATGGCATTTTGGCCTCCTCTAAGGCCTACGTAGTCTCTCCCCACCCTTGACCAGCCCTCACAATACACTGACCAGAAAACAAAGGCCTCATTCTCCCCAGAATGTTGCAGCCCAAACTGTTACCACATCGGTGCCCCCCAGCTGTGATCTGGAAGGGCTCTGCCTGTCCCAGGGAGGTGGAAGCTCATTTCCAGGGCTCCTCCAGCTTATTCCTGTTGATCAATGGACTAGTTAGAGCCAAACAGGGGAAAGGTCCCGGTGCTCCAGACACCGGTCTCCCCCCAGTTCATTTAACACAGGGGTCACCAGACACCAGTCACTGCCTCCCAGGACCGCCTGGGGGGCTTGTGACCTGGAGTAAAAGGCTCAGTAGCCCATTTCCGACCCCTCCCTCCAAGGTAGGTAGTGCCCCAAACAGTCTCCCCTCCAGCAACCTGCTCACAGCAAAGAGGAGGGGTGTTCTTACTCACATATGGGACTCCCAAGTCTCACTGCTCGAAACGGGGGGGATGCAGAGATGTTCTGCAGCAGGATCCATCTCTCTTTACAGGACACCCTGCTCTTTCTGACTGTGGGAGACGAGAAGGCAGCTGGGCTCTTCCTCCTGGCTGGGCCCAGTGAAGTGGTTGAAAAATTAGGCCCCAGGTAAACTGTTCTGTGACCCCCGTAGTCTGGCAACCTTCCTGACCAGCTAGGGGACTTTCAGCACTGTCAAGTCAGCCTCCAGCCCTAGTTAGTGTCCAAACACCCAACAAACTCACAAAAGGAAAATAAAACTTCCAGGTGGAGATTTCTACCCAGCCAGGTGTCATACCTGGAGTATTCCTTCTCCAGGGCCTTCCTGCTGCTGCTGCAGTCTGTCAGCTCTGTCCCCGCCCCCACTTCTTGCAGCTCTTTATAGCCAAAACCTGTCCTCCCTTTCTCAGCTGGGTCTGATTAGCCAGCTGGGCTGTCTGGCACCAGGCCTTCGGTGCTTAAAGGCGCAGGCCGCCCTGCTACGCCCCTGCTACGCTACAATTATTATTAATGAAGGGAAATTAAGTTCTGGCTGCTTTATCAGATAATTGATTTCACTGGCATCTGGCTCAATATCTGAGGCAGGGCCAGTGCATTAGCAGACAGGCCATTTTCCTCCTCTGCCCCCCAGGGACACCCAGTTTGGGGCTGTTTGAGGGAGCACATCCAGCCCTCCTGGTTTCAGCATGTGGATCTGTCTCTTTAGAGTGGCGGAACTGCTGGAAGGCAAAGGAGCCGGGAAACGGGACCGCTTCCAAGGCAAGGCGACCAGGATGAGCAGGCGAGCAGAGGTGCAGGCCCTGCTCCAGGACTTCATTGGCCACCAGACCCTGGAGGAGTAAGGACCAGCCCTCGCCAGAGGATTCCCCCATCTGCTGCTCATGGACCTGGGACGACAGGGTCACTTGCTGACTCCCTCTAGACGAATAAAAGTTGTGTTATGAGAATGATGTGTGCACGCGCAGAGCCCTGACGACCAAGCTGCCTGGGCTTTGACCTCAAACCAGGTCCTGTGGCTCCGGGATATGCCAGGGGGTGCATGGGGGGAGGTTGGGGGGGAGAGGAGCAGGGAATGTTAGGTGTATTTGGGCAGGGGGCTGATGCCCTCTGTTTCCCACTGGCCTGGCCATGGTGTTGCAGACTTTCCCCAGATAAATGGTACAACTAGCTTAATTAACTGGACGCTTCCTGGCGCTGATGTTCTGGGCTAGGGCTGAGGACTACACTGCCAGGCAGAGCTCCTTTGCCATCCCTCATGGTCCAATCTCCAGCAAACCCAGGGAACATTGTGCTGTAAGCCACGATCCTTGGCTTTTGCCTCATTTTCCACTGGTGGCCAGTACCAGTCTTGAAGAGCAACAGGTTTATTCCGGGTTACTGTGACCAGTACAAGCACTCCTTTACATGTACTTGGTGCGGAGTATGGGGACAAGGGAGGTTAATCCCAGTAGGGGGCTGGGCTCTGACAGTTGCGAACCGTTACAGAGAAGAACACCAAGGTAGCTCACAGAAGTCCCTGTTCAGGATCTTGTGCGCACTGCCCTCCAGACAAGGGACACGCCTGCAGGAGCCCGAGTGATAGAGGTAGGATGTTGCACCATCATTCGTGTTGGCCAAGCAGTTTTCACTTTAACCAGGGCAACAGGAAACCTCTGGAGGTGAGGGGGATGCAACGTTATGACAGGAATCAAAGGTGAGACTGGCTCATGCTGTTCTCTCAGTCACCCTGCCTCGCAGAGCTGGAACCAGATGGGGAAGTGGATGAAGAAGGCTGATATTGGCAGTCAAGGTGATGAAAAGGAACCAGTCCTGGGAGTTCTGGAGGACGCGATCACCTGGATCCCTGCTTCATGCAGGGCGTTCATGCCGGCTTCCGTTCTTTGCTGATGTTCTGAAGCCACTGCAGGTGCTGGAGGGTTTATGCTGGTGCAGCTGGACTGTGCACAGTGTGGGTCCAGCCTAGTTGCACATGCTATCACTGACCTCTGAACTCAGCAGCGACCTCTGCCAACCTAGCGCTGACCCAGTTACAAACCTGATGCAAGTGTTTGTCATAGAAAGTCCCTGACAGCCCGGCATTACCTTGAAATGGTGAAGCAACATCTTGCACCATACTGACAAACGGATTGCAGCCGCTCATGCTTCTGCCCAGGGTGGTCACTAGCCGCTCTGTGATCCCATGCAGTCACAAATTACATGTAACCCTTTGCTCACTTGAGGTACATGTAGTTAAGGATCTGTTCAGATGGCAGGCAGATTGGAGAATACCAGCATTTGGAGTGTTAATCTAAGCAGCTGTCTGGCAGCTGTGTCTTGGGGACATCTCTGCGCAGGAGTCTGCATCCTTTCTGCTGGCCATGAGTTTCATCTTTACTTATGCGTCTGCAGTGCCTCTGTCTCTCCAACAGCAGCCTACATTTCTAACTCCTGGTCACAGCCGTGCAGGTAACGTCACAGCAGAGACCAGATTTCAGCCTGTTGTGCGACATCAGCGCTGCTAGCAAACCGGCCAGGTGGATTTGGTAGGAGGCTGAAGGCTGGGATTACTCACTGCATTGCACAGTAGAGGCAGCAAGAATCATTAGGGCTGAGCCTAGCAGTGAGACATGATAGGATCTGAGTTTCTAATGCACTTAGGAAAATTGCAGCTGGAATCTCATGTCTGAGAGATACCAAACTGCCCCCAGGGGAGTGGGGGGCTCATGGCTCTCCAGCATCCTTTGTGGGCAGGAAATGAGCGGTGCTCCCTCCTGTTCTGTGCACGCTCTACACCCCCTCGCCTGATTAGTGACAGTTATTGATAACAGGTCAGGAGCCACTCTGAGGCTGTTGGTGCATGAGGCTGAATGCGGCGTCAGTTCCAATTTCCTGAATGGATCTGTGTCCCTGTCCCCTCCAGTATGGGTCTTTGTCCTGTGCTTGGTCTGTGGTGATAGGGAGGGATGGAGGGAGGGTGGTGATGGAAGCCTGAAGCCTTGTGTGAGCATAAAGCTAATGGGAACCAAGCTCTATGGGATCTGTCGGCGTGGTCAGGTACCCAGGCTGTCTGCCCATACTGCATGCAGGTGAGCAGCTCCTGGAATGGACATTCAGCTTTCAAACCCAAATGCCCTAAGTCAACCTCCCTACCCCATACATATCTTGCTGCTGGAACTTCCCCTGCCACTGAATACACAGCTAATTCCAGGCATCGGCCCTGACTCCTGATCTGAGCCACAGGAGCAGAGATCTTCCCCTGTGCCAGGGAGCGTGGCCAGAAAGGAGTGGTTTCTCACTCTCAGGTCAAGTCCTGCCCCTGCACAGAGCAATCGGTAGGACGCCAGTTGTGCTGTATTGGGCACATGGTAGGAAGCTGGAGACAAATCCCCATTGCTCCGGGCCTGAAATGGAAACCTGAGCTCAGCAAGTGGAGAAGCTGAGCTGTGGCCTTGTTGGTGCTTGGTGTCAGTCACTAGGAGGCTGCCCGGAAGGGGGAAAGCTGGGCCAAGCTGGGGCACACACTGCGACAACCCCCCTGCAGCAGGGCTCTGTGATGGTGCAGCTATGCCAGTGTCAGTGCCCAGAACTGAGCTCCCTAGTGCAGGGTGGGGGCCGGAGCCTGCTCCTCCCATAGCCATGGCCCTGCAGCTGCCCCTCAGTTCCTGCCATCTAGAACAGGGGCGCTCAACCTTTCCAGGCCCCTCTACCCTTTCCAGGCGTCTGATTTGTCTGGTGTACCCCAAAGTTTCACCTCACTTAAAAACTACTTGCTTACAAAATCAGACATCAAAATACAGAATTGTCACAGCGCATTAGTACTGAACATGGCCGACTTTCTCATTTTTACCAGTATAATTATATAATAAATCAACTGGAACATAAATAATGTACTGCTCTGAAATGGAAGTACAAGTCATTGTATGAAATTTTAGTTTGTACTGACTTTGCTAGTGCTAGTCATGTAGCCTGTTGTAAAATTAGGCCAATATCTAGATGAGTTGATGTTCGCCCTGAAAGACCTGTGTGTACCCCCAGGTTTGTGTACCCCTGGTTGAGAACCACTGTTCTAGAATGTGCCCCTCAGCCAGACAGGGACTGGATAACTGCCCTGCTCTGTTCATTCCCTGCACATCCGGCCCTGGCCCCTGTCAGAGACAGGACATGGGGCTCGATGGACCGTCAGTCTGGCCATTCGTGGACTCTCTTGGAGGCTCTGGGTCCCTGCATGTCTGGAGGGCCCACAGGGGCAATGAGCAGAGGTTGCCCCATCAGTAAGATGGCCTGAGGGTGGGAAAGGCTGAGTGGGATTTACTAATTTATTGCCAAAGGCATTTCACAACTAGCTCCTGTCCCTCAGCCTGGGTCCCATGGGTGCCGCCCAGCTGTAACAGCCCTGGTAACGCACACAGACACACCCACGTCCGCGGCACTCCTTGCATCCTCAGCGCAGCTTTCCCGCCCTAGGAGCCCATGGACACTCTCTGCTGGGGCTGAGTTGACTGACAGCGTTGTTGTTCAGTGTGTCCCTATCCAAACGCACTGGCCAAGAGGGGACTGAGCCATGAGATTGGAAGGTGCCGACTGCTCCCCGCTCTGGAGAGCATTTGGTACATCGTGGTGTAAGAAGGTGACAATGTGGCCTAGAACCGAATTTTGTGTGGGACACCTCCCCCTCGGCTGGGACAGCGTTCCTGAGTGCCCCGTTATCCGCTCACTCTCTGGAGCAGAGGTTACCATTTGTGCCAGCCTGGGCTGGGCCAGGAGCTGTGGCCGAATGAGAACCCCATTACATTTCACCCTGTGCCAGCACTGAGGTGTGTGATAGTCACTCGCTTCCTTTCACTGACAGGAGACAGTGAACTTCCCCTTCCACTCCACGGCACTGAGCCGTGTGAGTGAGCTGATCACGTAACCCAGAGCTGTGAGGTCCGTGGTGCCAGGAGACCTGTTACTGTGGTGGGAAAGGGAATGGGGAGCCCTGCAGAGCACATTCCCCTGCCCTGAAGAGCAGCCTGGCTTGGCAGCTACGCTGCAAGTTTGCAGGTCAGCTACAGGATCTTCTTGTCGCCCCTCCTGAGCACCTGGGCAACACAGTAGGGGATGAGTGGCACAGCACACAGGTGGGCAGCGGCGCTCTTGCAGAAGGACAGGACGTAGAACAGTAGCTCTCTGTCTGTGGGGAGGTCGAAGGAGTCGAAGAGGTGCAGGACGAGGAGCGAGGCCGCGATGCAGCTCAAGCGGAAGGGCAGCTGCTGGCCCATTTTCCCTTTGCAGCTCTCCAGGTACATCTGGGAGTTGAGGGCCAGCCCCAGCCCAAACAGGATGCCCAGGTTCCTAAGGAGGCCGGCGAAGGGGGTGGTTTCAATGTGGATCCACTCCGGCCGGTCACACCACCTCTTGGCTTTCTCCAGGGTCCACAGCAGGTCAACACCGAGAGCCTTCAGCAGCAGGTAGAACCCCAGGGCGAAGCTGAACAGGAAGAGGGTGGTGCCCAGGTACCTCCGGAGACTGGCGTTGTAGATGGAGTGGATGTGGTCAAATGCTTCTGCTACTACCATTCCTAGGGGCAGAAAAGTCTCTGTAGGTCCGTCCACACTGCAGTTTCTGTAGTGTATCAACGTTTGGACTGGGGCTGGTGCCCACGCTCTAGGATCCTGCATGGTGCGAGGGTCCCAGAGCTGAGACTGCAGCTGGAGCCCAAACGTCTACACTGCAATTAAACAGCCCCTTAGCCTGAGCCCCACGAATTGGAGTCAGCGGTCCTGGGCCAGCCACAGGTGTCTCACTGTAGTGTGGACGTACCCTCAGTGAGCAGCAAACAGGCCTAGCTGCAAAATATAGTGGGTGGACTCAGTGTAGAGAGGCCTTGGGGAAGGAGCAGGAACCCGCTCCTGGTACCAGGTGCTAGGCACGTGTACTGACAGCCCCAGGTCACCCAAAGTGACTACTAACAACCGGGTGTGCAAAGAACTGGGACCCTCCCTCCCGTGCAACGGGCCAGCAGGCGCCTGCTGGTTAGCACGTGACCCTGGTGTATGCTCTCTCTCTCTCTCAAGCACCATGCAAAGCAGTGACATCATGTCAGCACTGAATGATGGCATTAGCCATGCAAGGGGAGGTCGAGCCCACTACGCCATGTGTTTGCTTCTCCACACTCCAGACGTGGGTACCTGGGGAAAGACGATCACAAAGCCCTGCACTTTGCCATTGTATTTTGAGTACATGGTGATCCCAGAACTGAGGATATACTTCTCCCCCAAGCAGGAGGAAGGCTATCTAGGGCTCAATATCGTCTCCCTGGTCACTGGGCCCTGGAGAGCTGGCGGGTGATGTGACAGGGGAGGCAGCTTTGACACTCACCTGAGATGACACCTGCGATCACCTGATGGGGGAAGTGAGCAGCTAGGAAGACTCGGGACAAGCAGACACAGACCTGCACGGCCAAGAACACAAGCCATAGGAGGCTGCGGAGGCACCTGCAGAGACAGCCAGCCAGGAAGGTCGTGGGCACACAGGGCAAAAGCACTTTAATAAAGCCACAAGCGGCCTGTGAGTGACAGGAGCCTGCGCACTGGCTGACTGACTGCTCTCTAGCTGTGCAGGAGCGACCATGCCAGCACGAGTGCCCATCTTGCTAGCTAGAAAATGAGACCGAGTCTATGGCCTAAAAGTGTCTGCCACGAGGCCCAGCCATGGGTGCTAGAACTGGGGGTGCTGGGGTGTGGCTGCACCCCCTGGCTTGAAGTGGTTTCCATTATATCCCGGGTTTGCAGGTTGGGAAAATGGCTCTCAGCACCTGCACTATGCAAACTGTTCCAGCACCCCTGGGCCAGAGTTAGGGCAACCGAACCAGCGAGCGAAAGCCTTTCCAATGCCTGGTGCCTCCTGCATGCTGCAGCAGCTCAGGCAAAAGGGCTTTCCCCAGGGCTGGCTGATTGGACCCCCACAGATCTGCTGCCAGCTAAGAGTCACCTCCCCTGTGCTGGGCTCGACTCAGCTCTGAGCCACTAGATCCCACTGATGCTGATGCCAGTTGCTGTGCGGTAACTAGCTGTGATGCAGCAATGGGCACTGTTGTTCCAGGTGCGAAAAGCCCCAGGATTTTCCTTTCGCTCCAGCTCTTGGGGGCTTCGCACGTCCCACTTCTCATGTATCTCCCAGTCACAGACATAACACGGGAAGAATCTGGGGGGCAGGAATTCATGCTGACCGGGGGGCATTTACCCACAATTCCATTAGTAATCCTCCATTTTGCCTTATCACCCGTGGGACCCTCCTCAGCAGGGTGAAACGATCCCCTCCCCAGGGCTGCAGCAGCAGGTGGAACCAGCTGACTCAGCTCACTCACCCAAACGGATTGTGGGTAGGGGCCATTGAAGAACACCCCCCTTGTGGCCTGGGATGGCCCCGCCAGCTCGGCTCCCTCTGGGTTCTCCGTACTGACGCCCAGACCCCAGGAGCCTCTGTCGTGGAGCTTGATTTCTTACCTCTCTTCAAAAGTGCTAAGCTCTTCTTTAGGCCTGCAAGTCCAGCCCCTGCACCCTCCTCCTCCCACAGCCTCCTGGTCAGTTACAGCCTTCAAGCTGCTTCCCCCAGCTGGCCCCTCTGCACTTAGTCCTTTCACCACCTGGGCTGGGAGAGAGCAGCAAGCAGGCTCCTTACCTTGCTGGTGTCTCCCCTGTGATGAGGGAGGAGGCAGCACCCTCCTTCCCAGAGCTCCTCCCAGCTGGCTGGGAGAAGGGACCTGTCCCACCCTGCACTACCAGGTCCTGGACCCTTAAAGAAACAGTAGCCTGGGTTTTCCCCAAGCACTAACTGTTCCTCCGTCTCCCTCTCTCCAAAGTCCCAACACCTACTTATGCCCTTCCCTTTGTCCTCCTTTGCTCCCAGAGTCCCAGGAACTCTAAAGGGACATACTATGGAGCAGGGTTTGACTGACCCATGTTCCCCTTAAGGGGACAGTCACCCTGTTACAGGCATCAAATCATGGGCAGTAAAAACCTGTCCCGTCCTGACGAACACAGAGCCAGGCCCAAGCCACAAGGCACTGCTCACCTGGCTGCACAGGATCCGTGCCAGGTGCCCTGGATGCAGGGCAGCAGGGCAGTCACCATGACGTAGTAGACTCCAGCAGAACCCATGGCGTGGCCTGAGGGGCTTCCTGCGGAGAAGATCCAGTCCCGCTCAGTTAGAAGGGAGAGAAGCCAGGGAGGAAGTTGCAGTGAATCTGAGGGGCGCAATAGCGGGAACCTCACCTGGGCCAGTCTCACAGGTGAGGGGGAACTGCTGGATCACAGGGGTGGAGGCATTGCCATAGTAATCGGTCTCATGGACCCACCAGTAGGGTCTCTGCCCAAAGAGGATCCTGTAGCGAAAGGAGAAAATGACAGTGCCAGTGCGTGGCCTGGGGCATGTCACATACCCACTTGCAGAGCAGATTCCCGGGGGCGGCGGAGCACTGGCTGCCCTATCCTGAGGGCTGTCGGGAGGACTCCGTAGGTGCAAAGTGCTGGCTCCATAACTGCCACGATTTACTCTTCTTGCCTTTTCAGCTCACTTATTAATTCAGCACCAGCCTCTGCTTTTTGTTGCAGCCCCTGGGCCGCAGCAACAGGACAGATGGTTGCAGATGAATCCAAGCTGTGGACAGACACCGGGAGAAGCATCTAGGTCCTCTGTGCTGTGAGTAGACAAAGAGTCTCCATATGTTCCCTGTAGGGGCCCCATTGTTCCCACATCTGTGCCCATGTGAAGAGAGGGGGGCTGCTGCAGAGCTCAGTGAAGCACAAGCCTGCGGGTTTTGGAAATTGCCCTTCCCAGCTGATAGCCAAATATAATTGCACCAGCAATTTGCATCAGCGCAGCCCTTTACCATAAGAACTCACAGTGCTTGCCCCACATTAATTGAACTTCACGAAACCTGTGCCCCAGTTTGCTGAGGGGGAAGCCGAGGATGGAGCGGTAAAGTGACTTGCTCAAGGTCACAGAGCTAGTCAGTGGCAGCCTCAGGGACAGAGCCCAAGTGTCTTGACGTCCAACCCTGTTCCTCAATCCCAAACCCAGCCTTCCCCTCAGAGAGGCTACATCAGACCCAAATTGAAGCACTCCACAGCTGCTTTTCGGAATCCGCACTCACCACTTAAAGACCAGGTTGAGCCAGTCCCCGATCACGGCTACCCAGATCAGCTTGACGCCCACCGCCTCACAGAGGTAGAACCAGATGGGGAAGAGGATGAAGAAGGTGTTTCTGAGGTCGGCAGCAAAGGAGATGAAGAGGAACCAGTCCTGGGAGCCCTGGTAGTTCTCCTGCAGGTACTGCACCACCTGCACTCCAGCACTGTGCAGCAGGTCCATTATGGCACCTGGTTGTGTCTCTGGATCCCGTTGTTTGCACTGACAGCTTTGTGAACTCTGCTGCCTCTTATACCCTGCCAGCCTCAAATCTTTTATGACACATGCAACCTTTGATCCTGAGCCACCCCAGCCAAAAACTATTGACAGAGCCAGAATTCTGGAGCAAACTGCCTGTACCATCATCCCCAGGAATCAATATCCCTCATTTCAGAGTTTCCCTCTGGTTACTTCTGGTTCTCACTAGGGGAAAGGGCTGAAAGCTGGGGAATAACACAGAGAATTGCACAAAAGCTACAACAAGCTAATCTGGTGTCACTGTTTTAAAAACAAAAACAGGTTTGGTTGGATGTTAACCTGCCTCTCCAGGAGAATGACGGTCTAGAAAACAGACACCAGTAGGGCATGAATCTGTCCCATTTCTCTGAAATCTGTTACTGATTGTTCAGACTAAATGCATTTTACGGGTCAAATCCTCAACTGGAATAACTGGGCATAGCTCCATCAACTTCAGTGGAGTTACACTGGCTATCCTAAAGCTGTAGTTGGGCTTTGGGTAAAGCAGGTTGTTTTACTTGTATTTATTCATTTGTTTGACAGGTCAAATGCAGATTTCCCAGTGTTAGAAATGCAGCTGTGCCCTGCTTCACCCTTTAGACCTTCTCCAGGTCAAGATGCGTCAGCTGGTAGCACTCACACCTCTGGGCTGAGGGAGGTGGCTGAGTTCAAGTCCAGTTTATTGCTGCTGCAAAGGTGAGCCCAAACCCTGGTCTCTTACAGTCCCAGTTTGCACAGAAAATGTGCCTCCCACAGAAGGTGTCAACATGAGGCAGAAGATGCATACTGGGCCAACTTCTGACCTCAGTTCTACCAGTGTAAATCTAGTATGACTCCACTGGAACTAAGTGTTTGCTCTGGATTTGCCCAGTGTGTACCTGAGATCACCAGCTGGCTGAAAGTTTATATCCAGCGTTGCTCTGTGAAGTGTGTCATGTAATCTAGGATTCCCATTAAAGGACATGTGCACAGAACGTGTGCAGCCCAGTGTCCACTGAGAAAAAAGGGAATGATCCAAGTGTAACTCCATCCATGTCTCCCTTCTTTGCTTTTCCCTAGTTGGGAGGCAGCTGATACAGATCGTTGTTGAGCACCCAGAGTATTCCTGGTTGTACAGATGTGTGCTCCATCGAGATGAGGGAACACAACATGCACCAAAACCACAGAGATGTCTTCTCCAGCTGCACTTTTTCTACTAGGCTGAGGCAAGCCAGATGCTTGTGATCCCAGCTGCAGAAACATTAGGCCTCAGTAGGTGATTTGTGGAAGGATCTGTGTAAAGGCACGAGGCAAAAGAGTACATCTTTGATGGTAAAAAGCCGAGGAAAAAGGAATCTCCCAAACAATGTGATTCGTGAGATATATTTAATCCCCAAAACTGTGTGGGAAATACAGAAACTAACAACCCAAGAAGAGAAACCTCAACCCGGTCACGGGGAAAGAAAGAGCCAGCGTAAACAAGCAAGTATCAGAGGGGTAGCAGTGTTAGTCTGGATCTGTAAAAGCAGCAGAGAATCCTGTGGCACCTTATAGACTAACAGACGTTTTGGAGTGTGAGCTTTCGTGAGTGTAAACAAGCAAGACAGCAACGGCCCCTGGCACACTCAGGATTCCCACACCAGTCCCTGCATTGGTTACCAGCAAACAGGAAAACAGCTCAATAAGTGGCAGGGAGGGGCAGTCTGTGACGCAGCAGGATCAGAGTGGGGGTCAGGGCTGTGCATGCCATCAACTCGTGACACTTTGCTGGAGAAGTAACAGGAGATAACAGAAAAAATAAACATGTTCTCTCCCCTCCCATTCACATCTCACTGTTCCAGTTGAGCAGAGATCTTACCACTTACTGTCTCTTTTAGAACTCTTAGGTCTGAGTAACTCAGGCAAAGAAATCTCAAGCCAGTAACAGATTGAAAAGAAACCATACATTGGTAAGTTCTCTGCTCTGGCAGGAACTTTCATGCCCACAAGTGATCAGGAAGACCTGTGCCCAAGTGGGCAGGAGTTTTGTGATATGATCCTCAGGGTTGGATATTTCCCAGCAGGTCTGAGATCTCGTGTGTCTGCTGGTGAGGGCAGGGAGACACTCATGAAACCTGGTATCAAGGGCTGCATGAAACAGCTGCCAACACCAGCTGAGAGCTCCTAGGAAGCAAACGCTACAGCTTGTATCTCATGCAAATCCAAATGTAAATATCTTGCTCCAGGGTTACAGCACAAGCCCAATGCATGCTGGGATACACAGAAGGGGCACTGGTTTCAAAAAGGTGACGCGTTATTTGCACAAGCTGGAAGGGTCAGATTCATCATGGTGTTACTCCAGGTTTATGCTGGTGTAAAAGCCCTGAGAACAAAGCCACAGAACTGGGACACCATGGTGACTGCGAAAGCCAATCGCCTTTCACTCGCTGTACACGGAGTTAAGGCTTTGCATGGGTCTGTGTCACATGGCTCAGCACCTTAGTGAGAGCCCCAGGTTATACATTTCCTACAATTCCCTTTTCTTTCTGCTTAGCATATGGCAGAGAGGCATGTGTGTATAGCTGTGTGCATGGGGGTGCAAGGACCATGCCGGGGTCAGGACCACCTGCTACTGCATGAAGGGTGCCAAGGGTTAAAACCAAACCATGCTGCTTTTCTCAAAGGCCCAGTGTACAGCAAACCCTCACCTCCCAGAACCGCTCCGCACCAGACTGAGAACAGGTTCATCACCCACTCCCGTCTCCTAGACAATTATCCGCATCTTTCAAGGCCACGTAGTTTGTGCAGCTGGCACGGAAGAGCCAGCCAGTGCCACACTCTGTGATAGAGCACCAGAGAGCAGTCACAGGCCTGGCTGTCAGGGCTAGGAGCTAGAGGCAGCCAATCCCATGCAGCTCTGCTCTCTCTCATAAAACCTTTTCCTCCTGCCTCCTGACGAGCCAGGCGACGCAGTAGGGGATGAGACCGCCAGCTGCCACGGGCACAGCCGCGCTCTTGCAGAAGGACAGGATGTAAAACAGCAGCTCCACCTTGGTGGGAGGCTTGAAGGAGTCGAAGAGGTGCAGGACGAGGAGCGAGGCCGCGATGCAGCTCAGGCGGAAGGGCAGCTGCTGGCCCATTTTCCCTTTGCAGCTCTCCAGGTACATCTGGGAGTTGAGGGCCAGCCCCAGCCCAAACAGGATGCCCAGGTTCCTGAGGAGGCCGGCGAAGGGGGTGGTGTCAATGTGGATCCACTCCGGCCGGTCACACCACCTCTTGGCTTTCTCCACTGACCACAGCAGGTCAACACCGAGAGCCTTCAGCAGCAGGTAGAACCCCAGGGCGAAGCTGAACAGGAAGAGGGTGGTGCCCAGGTACCTCTGGAGACTGGCATTATAGATGGAGGGGATGTGCCGGAAAGCTTCAGCCACTGCCATGCCTGATAAGGGAGACAGACGTGAAGCCGGCACTCTGGCACCTGTCCATGTCAGCAATGCAGGAAGGAGTCAAGGTACCAAAGCCCAACCCCGTCCTTCACACAACAGACACTATTCCCCTTTCCCTGCCCTGCTGCCATTACCCGGTGACAGCAAGTCTCTGGCCTGTTTGCGAAGTGTGGGGAGAAGAGACGGTTAAAGGCCTTCCAAGGCACCTGGGAGACAATTGCTGGAGGAACAATTCTGCTGACTCAGCAACACCCATTTCCCCCAGACCTGGGCCTTCTTCCCGACCTGGCTGCAGAGCCGCTGGGCATGACGGGGGGATGTCAGAAAACAGGTCTGGCATCCAGTGGGGAGCAGCAGCAAGGCCATAAGGAATGAGGCTCCTGTTCCCATGACAATGCCCTGAGCCATAACCATCCTCCCTTCTTTCCTTTGGCCTATTTCTGCAGGCCCAGACTCCGAGCCCCTCAACCCAAGCAGAGGCCAGGGGTCACCACAGGGCTCCCAGAGGGGCCCATAGGCTGTGATCTCTCTGGGGCGAGGACTGGCTCTCCTGTTTGTGCAGCGCAGCAGGGCTGCGTCTCAGCTGGGGAGTACTACCGCAGTGCACATAGATAATAAAGGCACGAAGCAGAGGGAGATGGACCGAGGAATCCTGGCTACCCCGTCTCTGTTAGGCTTTGGGGTCGTTAGCTGCTCGGCCAAATTCCAGCAAAAAGCCTGGCACAGGCCTGGGGCCAGACACATTTTCAGCTGTTTATCTGAAGCCAGATAATTAGGAGTCAACTCCTCGTCCCCCCATGCCCAGTCCTGGGCAAAGGAGAAGGGGGGTTCAGAGGGTCCCCTGCTCCCTTTCCGCTGCATCAGCCCCCTCATCCCTCTGCTGTGCTTGCCCAGTTCCAATCAGACTCTCTCCACCCGGCTGCTCTCTCTGTCGCTCCCTGCCCCTCTCCCATCCAGCCAGGCAGTGAGTGAACACAGGCCAGGACAGGGCTGCCCTGCAACGCCAGAGAGCGCTGCGCCCCTTCCATGGCAAAGAACCACAGCCAGTCACTCTGAGCAGAGGCTGCGGGCTTTAACCCCGCACCTGCTGAGCCAGACTGCAAACCTGCTGGGCAGCACCCTGTTTTCCCACCTCTGACAACAGAAGCACTTGGTTTCTTACAAGGGAATAACATGGAAACTTCCCAGAGCCATGCTGCATCCAGCCCACCCACCCTTTCCCCCCCCCCACCCCACGGTGTGGGGAGCAAACCAAGGAACCGCCCGGGCAGCAGCACCTCACCTGAAACGACGCCTATGATGACTTGGTGTGGGAAGTGAGCTGCTAGGAAGATCCTGGACAGACTGACAGACACCTGAACCCCCCAGAATGACATCCACAGCGCCCCCCGCAGGCATCTGCAACAAGCAGCGAGAACACAGCAGTCAGTGGGCTGTGGGATTGGTGGGGGGAACGTGATGAACCATTTACTCAATAAGTAAGATTTGTGGGACCTTTCAGGAGGACAGACACAGCAGCAGTGTCTGGGATGGAGACCCAGGCCCTGGTCCTGCAGTCAGTGGTGGCTCCAGGCACCAGCGCTCCAAGTGCGTGCCTGGGGCGGCAAGCCACGGGGAGCAGCCTGCCGGTCCCTGCGAGGGCGGCAGTCAGGCAGCCTTCGGCAGCTTGCCTGTGGGAGGTCCACCAGTCCCACAGATTCGGTGGCAATTTGGCAGCAGGTACGTTGAATCCACAGGCCTGGCGGCCCTCATGCAGGCAAGCTGCCGAAGGCAGCCTGACTGCCGTGATTGGGGCGGCAAAAAAGCTAGAGCTACCCCTGCCTGCAGCTGCCAGATCTGAACCAGGCTGTCCCAGTGCATTGCTGCAGGGGGAGACTCAATCCCAAGCTGGGGTCTGAACCCATCAGCGGCGCTCCCCGTGCAGCTCCAGACTGCACATGCCATGTGCACAGTGACACGGCCAGAGGCTGACGGGGAAGAACCCAAACGGGGAGCTGTGCTGGTCTAGCATCAGAGTATGGTCGGCTGCCATGGCCGGGCCCAGAGGAGCCACACGCGGCTGGGGTTAGCTGGAGCTCATTTGCCCAGAGCTAATGCCACTGCCCTGAATGACACCCCTTGGCCCTGCACCCAGTGCAAGTGCAGAGCTGGATCCTTACTGCTGCTGGAAGGGGGATCTCCGGCGCCGACGCAGGGTGCTAAGCAGAGCCATCACCATCACGTAGTACACTCCAGCTGAGCCCATGGCATGGCCAGAGGGGCTGCCTGTGGAGAAGAGATGGGAGAAGCCTGCAGTGAGCTCCATGAAGAGAAAACCCCTCCCACTTTGGCTTCTGTCTGCCAGAGGGTTTGAATGCACAGAAGGGAATCGTCTCACGTCTGTTCTAGCCCAGGCCGCCTGCTACAGGCTTCCTGGGCTGATGTTTTACGGGGCCTTTCCCAAGGACTGTAACTAGACATCGCTCCCTTTCACAGTCTCAGCCCCGATCCCTTGGGTGTCGGCTGCTGCTCCTTTACCTGTATTTTGTCCATTCCAGGACGGGCCAGAGAGCAAGAGCACGTGACTGTGTTATAAATCGGACCAACAGGTAGGCGGACAGACAGACAGCTGCCGGGAGCAAGCAGTCCTGTTACAGCCCAGCCCTGGTGAAAGGTTAGGTGGGAACCAGACCATGTGGGGGGAGGGCAGCCAGAAGGGGGCTCTTCTCACCAAAAAACCCAGCTTGGTTTTGATCTTTGTGTCACTCTGGCCCCCAAAATTACAAGCTAGGGATCGGAATCCAGTCTGGCCTCTAGGGACGCAGGAAAGGCCTGGAGGCTCAAGGCAGGGAGAGGCTGCTGAGACTGCTAGTGTGCAGACTACCCAGATGTCTCTGCCAGGCGGTTAGCTGGCATAGCGCTCGGCCGGCCCATTTCCTGCCCGGGGGCCAGTGCAGCCTTGTTACTGGGCAGCTCCCACCACCTCCCTTGGGAGCATGGTCTGCCCTCGGGAAGGTCTCACCCTTCGAACTGAGACTCAGCTGCTTGGGTCAATGAGGCACACAAGCTGCCCCGTCTCCCAGCACTGCATGGAGCCTGTGCGGTGTGGGAACCGACTCAGACCCTGAATTCATGCCCATTTGCAGACCTGATATTTGAGGACCTTAATCCCAGTAGAAATCAGTGATCACTCAGCAGGATGACTCCTGGGGTAAAGTGCTACTCAGCACATGCAGGTGTCCTCATATGGACCTCTGATTATATGGTCTTAGGGGCAGAAACCTGCTTCCTCTTGTGAGTGCAGCACACCGAGCACCCTTTGGGGTGTTACATTCATTAACAACCAAAGGTTAACAGTTGCTTGTGGGTGCAGTGAATGGTGTCATGCTGTGCATTTGTCAGGCTTCTCCTGCGTGCCACATGTGCACCCTGGGGAGGGGGGGGTGCTCACCTGGCCCGGTCTCACAGGTGACAGGGAACTGCTGGATCACAGGGGTGGAGGTGTTCCCATAGTAGTCAGTCTCACGGACCCACCAGTAGGGTCGCTGCCCAAAGAGAATCCTGTAGTGAAATGCAATGGGTCACATGGCCAAATCAGGCATCATCCACCCCCCCTCCTCTTGGCCAGCACAACTGGTTCATTCGTAGCAGACTCCAAGTGGTGCCAAAGTCAGGTCTGGGCTCATTAGCCAGGAAAGGGTGCAATTCCAAGCGGATTTTTTCAGGTTAATCAGAAAGTGTCTGTTCTCAGGGGAAGTGAACTCTGCACATGGCTCTTACTCTTTTCCTGGAACCATCCTTCGCCTTCTGACCGTTATCTCACTTTGCTCTAGAAGTCCCGAGACCTCTAACCAGCATTCTATCCTCCCTGAACAGCGTGTTTATTTTATTCAGCAATCTCTGATGCTGGGTCAAGGCCAGGCAGGGGTTTGTTTAAGCAAGATGATGGCATTTTGGGGGACAAATATAGCACATCTTGGCTATGCTGGAGGACATGAGGCTAGATGGGCAGTGTCTGGTTTAAGCCCCCTGAGATGAGCGCTAATTGCCCAGAAAATGCACCGGTGGGCTGCTGTATGATGGCGTGTACTGCCCACCCAAGCCCTGCACAGCCTGGGCCTTGCCATGACCATGACAGGAAGGGAACAGCAGCTTGAACCAGGTGTTTTTAAAAGGTTTAAAGTGAATTTCCTGCCGGTAAAAAGTGCTGGATTGACAGCTCTGATCACTGACAGGCTGCTATTTGCTGGCAGTGCAAGCTTCCCCCTACACTGCCCTGCTACTACGCCTCTGCCCTGACCTGGAGAGACCTGCGTTAGGGGCTGAGAGATGAGACTGGTCACCAGGGCCGACTGACGCCTATTTAACATTTAGGTTGACATAGCTACATCATT
>NC_133789.1:851266-869703 GCF_003597395.2 Chelonoidis abingdonii
AAAAATGATTAGGGGGCTGGAGCACATGACTTATGAGGAGAGGCTCAGGGAAGTGGGATTGTTTAGTCTGCAGAAGAGAAGAATGAGGGGGGATCTGATAGCTGCTTTCAACTACCTGAAATGGGGTTCCAAAGAGCATGGAGCTTGGCTGTTCTCAGTGGTAGCAGATGACAGAAGAAGAAGTAATGGTCTCAGGTTGCAGTGGGGGAGGTTTAGGTTGGATATTAGGAAAACCTTTTTCACTAAGAGGGTGGTGAAGCACTGGACTGGGTTACCCAGGGAGGTGGTAGAATCTCCTTCCTTAGAAGTTTTTAAGGTCAGGCTTGACAAAGCCGTGGTTGGGATGATTTAGTTGGGGATTGGTCCTGCTTGGAGCAGGAGGTTGGACTAGATACCTCCTGAGGTCCCTTCCAATCCTGATAGTCTATGATTCTATGAGTCTAAGAGTCTGTGAAGCGCGCGAGCTTGCCTCTCTCACCAACAGAAGCTGGACCAATAAAAGCAATTACTTCCCGCACCTTGTCTCACTGACTGCTAGTGCCTCTATCACTCATTTAATAAATTACAGAGCCGCCCAGAAGGGAGGGCAAGTGGGGCAATTTGGCCTGGGCCCCGCAGGGGTCCCCATGAGAGTTTTTCAGGGCCCTCAGAGCTTCTTTCACTCCGGGTCTTCGGCAGTGAGTCCCGCTTCATCGGTAATTCAGCAGCGGAGGGTGCCCCGCCGCTGGTGTTCGGGGCACTTCAGCGGTGGGTCCCGGAGTGGCCAAATTACTGCTGAAGTGGGGGCCTCCCCACTGCCGAAGACCCCAGGCCCCCTGAATCCTCTGGGCAGCCCTAATAAATTACAGTAATGTTGATGTGCCCAGAGCTACAATAACTCAAACATGGTATGGAGAGGAAATCAAGCAACAGCGCCCTGCTGGCCCATCTGGGCAGCTTCTCTGTCTAGTATTAAATTACATCAGTTTAACTCAAGCACTCAAGAAAATGCATTTTTACACGGCTTATTTTAAAAAATACCCAAACAGCCCCTTTAACGCACCTCATTTGAATGTCGGAGCTGTTTAGTATGCGATAGTAATATATCATGTTAACTTGTGCATGAGGGTGAGTGTGTGTGAGTGCACGTGTGTATTAACATGAGTGTGCCCTTCCCTGGCTCGCTTATAGACACGTAACCCTGGGCCTTGCTGGCAGTTAGGCCCCACACTCACCACTTAAAGACCAGGTTGAGCCAGTCCCCGATCACGGCCACCCAGATCAGCTCGACGCCCACCGCCTCGCAGAGGTGGAACCAGATGGGGAAGAGGATGAAGAAGGTGTTTCTGAGGTCGGCAGCGAAGGAGATGAAGAGGAACCAGCCCTGGGAGCTCTGGTAGTTCTCCTGCAGGTAGTGAGTTATTTGGACTCCAGAGCTGTGTATAAAATCCATTCCTGTCTCCATGGCTGTAGCTCAAGCGGTGGGGAGATGGCCGGGGCTTTGGGACAGAATGCGGCTCCTCACTTTTTGGGCTGGCTGGTTATATACTGCTTAGGATGCAGATTACATTTGCTTTTCAAAGATGTCCTCCCAATTAAGGTATGTTAGCACCAAAGTTCATCAGCAAACATTACTTCACAGGAATGTGATACAATTACCTGCTCCAGGCTTCTGTCTCAGCAATTCACAGTGAGCTGCTCAAATCAATCATTAACCCACTAGCACTGGTAAGAAAAATGAGACTTTCTTTTTTGCAGCTTTTGCTGTTTTTCCAGCTGCTGAAAGGCTCCCAGGAAGGGGACCGAAGGGTCAGGAAAGGGATTGTAACTGTGTTTGATACAGTACTAAATTGGGCGGAGTGCTAAGACGTGCACCCATCTCTCCTGTGGGACGCAAAGGCCCCTGAGTTTCTGCTGAATGGGTTCTGAAAGACGATGACTACTCTCTTTGTTTTCTCAGAAAAATGATTATCATTAGGGTTGGAAGGGTCCTCAGAAGAACATCTAGTCTACCCCCCTCCTTAAAGCAGGACCAATTCCCAATTAAATCCCCAGATGGCCTGCTCAAGGATTGAGCTCACAACGCTGGGTTTAGCAGGCCAGTGCTCAAACCACTGAGCTGTCCCTCCCCCCCCAATAATAATGAACAGGTTTTATTCATTATTATTATTATTATTAGCATTATTTGTATTATCAGAGCACCCAGAGCCTATTTGTGCACCTGGCTCCATTATGCTACACTCTGCATGAACACAGCCCACAGAGATGGTCCCTGCCCCAGGAGGTTACAATTCATACCTTTTATTTTAGCATACGAGTCAGCTGCCTTGCCAAGAAGCAGCAGGGACAAGTCAGAATTTATCCTCAGTTGTTAGACCTCTCACAGAAACCCAGCCATTTACTGAAAATGACTATGGTGACCTTGGCAGGAGGGTGGGATGAGTGGGAAGGGGCAAATACCTCACGCTCTCTGGCACGTTGCAGTGTTCAGAATATTCCTACATGACAATTTTGTACTTTGTAAAATGGCATCAGGAATGTAAGTGTTTGGTAAGATGAGGAGCTGTTATCTTTGGGTTGAGCCAGGTAAAGTGGGCTGTGTTTATACAGAGCGTAGCATAATGGAGGCAGGTGCAGGGTTAGTGATGGTGTCACTATTTAAAAATGGACTTTTGTGACCAATGGCCACAGCATCCTATAAACGCTGGAGCCATTCCCTGCACTGGAGAGTTTACAATCGAAGATAGACAAGGCAAACAAAGTCAAGCTGGAGAACAATTGTTCCTGAAAGGGAGGTTGCAGGAATTGAGGTCACTTGGTGGATAAGAAAAGAGAGTGTGTCCGTGTTCCATACTTCACCCACACATAGTTCTGTCTGTTCGCTGGCAGTGTGTCCAGACCTGCAGCCCTTTGCTAGGCCAGTCCTTGGCTGTCCAATTCGGCTCTGACAGTGCACGGCCAACCTGACATGGACCCTCTCTTGCTATTGCAGCCTTAAGCCGCTCCCGAACAGAGACTGTCCACCATGCCAGACTAGCAAGTGGTGGTATGATGTGGACATGTGTCCACCAGGGCTCATTCAACTCACTTGCTTTTCTGAGACCTAAACAGGATTTGAACCCAGGTCTCCAAAACTGCTTTGACTGTACCACTGAGCCCATTCTCCTCTGGCTACACCGCTGTCCTCATGTGTGCACACACCCCACACACCCTTGTGCTTCCTGAACCACTGCCAAAAGGAGCAATGGGACATTTTTATGATGCTTGAATCAAGAAGAGAGACAAATAGCATGACAGCATGTGTGGAGTAGGAGTGTGGGGCAGGTGGGAGGCTGGGTGTGCACAGTGGAGTGCATGTGGGGGTGGGAAGGATCTCTGCACAGCGGAGGCACTAGAAGGGTTGACCAAGGAGGTAAACAGTGTGAGGTTCTTAAATGGTACAAGGGGGTGAACTCTGTTCAAAAACAGATAAGAATCAATTCTTGGCATCCCATATAGTTCCAGGCCAAAGCACACCATACGGGCTCCCATCTAGCTTCCTGCCATATCATCTACAGGCCATTGTTTTCCATATTCTATCTCCTTCCTCTGCTCAGGAAGGTCAGCTCAAAGCACAAAACAAAGCAATCACGTACGTCCTCTGCGAGTCAGCTACACAGCAGACTGACACATGGCAATGAATGATGTTGATTGTTCCATCCCTATTTGTGTCGTGGCACGAGTGCTCACTGAGCCACGTGGCTCTCCAGACCCTAAAGAGCCAGGAAACCTACAGCAATCACAAACAGTGAACCACATGCAGCAGGTTGCCTTAAACCATACTAACTGCTGTGAGGAAAACTGTTGAACAATCGTGTTGTGACTTTAACCTGACCCTGACACTTCAAAATAACAGTGAACTTCAAAGCAAGTGGCCAGTACAACGCATACACATCTCCAATGTTGGTGTTGATTTAAACTGGCTCATTCAGGAATGCCAGTGAACGCACGGGGACAGCAGACGTGTTCCCCCTCGCCGAGGGATGTGGCCCTGCCCAGAGGCGCCTCCCATAACATCTGGACTCACTTGTTTGTATCGTCCTACTTGTATTATTACAATAAATGAAATAAGCCATAAGCAGTAATGTCCAGACTCCAGGGCAGTATAATCTGACCAAGTGAGCTCCAGCTGATTGAGGCAGGCCAGAAGTGGGCAAATTAGGCCCACGGCCAATCCAGCCCAGGACATTGCCAGCCCTGAGCTCCTGGCTGGTGAGCATAGTCCGGCACTTCGAAGCCAGCTGCTGCATGGGCCACTGCTCTGCGCCACTGCTCTCACATGAGCTTGGGCACGCGTGCTCTGGCTAGTGTCCTGCGATGCGAGCGTCCTGCTGCTGGTAAGGAGGTGGGAGGGGCAGTTGGATAAGGGAGAGGCAGTCCCTGGGGGCAGTCCAGGGATGCGGGGCGTGATGATGCGAGGTCTCTGGGGGGGGGGAGCGGTCAGGGGATGGGACAGGGAGGGTTGGGAGGGGAGTCCCAGGGGGCCCGTCAGGAGTAGGGGGTGTGGATAGGGGTTGGGGCAGTCAGGGGATAGGGAGCAGGGGGGTTGGATAGGAGGCGGGGGTTGTTCAGGTTAAAGATAGACAGGGACTTAAGTGTTGTCCTGGAGTGGGGAGTTTGCCTGAATCAGTGCCCCTATGAACCAGTCCTGATTTGTCCAGCAAAACCTGAAGCAGGGCCCTGGGTAGCTTGAAGCTTACATCTCTCACCAGCAGAACTTGGCCCAATAAAAGAGATTCCCTCCTTCACCTTGTCTCTCTAAAGCCCTTTAAGCACCCCAAGGCAGAGAGATCCAAACAGCTGTCTGTGGTCAGCACCTGGTGCTGGCTTCTCCTCTGGTTTCCAGCTGCTAAAGACCATTCAAGTTACAAACACACGCCCTTTTCCCATGAAAGCAATCGCAGTGGCGGTCAGAGATGTCATGCATGCAACGGGAGGTGGGCGGAAGGGGAGGTTTTCCACAGGACACATGCTGTTAAGATGGGAACGTTTCAGAACCCCTGCCCTGAGAATAAACAAAATACATCTGAAAGGAGAAAGCAAAACACCCAAACTGGCCTGGTATTTTCAGATGCTGCATGCTGGCCTGTCACCTTCAAGCAATAGCTAGAGTCATGCTGCTTGTTTCCGATCAGGAAAGTTCATAAGGAAATAAGCAATCGCTCCAAGTCCAGTGTTCGAACAGAGACAGGGGCCATTACTTAACAAGCCTTTCCAAAGGTGACCTTTACCCAGGATCACAAAGGCCCTGCTGAAGGGCAAAGCTTTCAGTAATTGTATTACAGGCGCACTGAGAGGTCCAGAGCTCCCTGCTGCAAAGTGCCCTGCAGATGCACTGTGCTGCCCCAAAGAAGTTACCCCCTAAATAGACATGGTGGGGAGAAAGAGGGTTAGTATGATTCCATTCCACAAAGGGGAGTCACGGCCCGAAGCAAGCGGTGAAGTGGCGAGCCCATGGGCATATGAGCAGTGTCAGAACTGGGAACTGAAGCCAGACCTCCAAGCCCCAGGCCCATGGCTCAACCACAAGATCATCTTTCTCCTGTTTGCTTTTGGGGAGTGATAGAGGCATGTATGCCCAGTGCTACTCATCCCTTCTCATGACAGCTCCTGCTCCTCCCCCATCAAAATCCCAGCTCCTTTGGGGTTTTCTAAATGAAAGAGAAGGACCCAGGGCTGGCGCTTGCATTTAGGCGGCTTAGGCAATCGCCTAGGGCGCCAGCATTATTAGGGGGAGGCATTTTGCCGGAGGGGGCAGCAGGTGGCTCCGGTGGAGCTGCCGCAGTGGTGCCTGCAGAGGGTTCAGTGGTCCGTGGCTCCGGTGGAGCTGCCGCAGTCCTGCCTGTGGACAGTCGGCTGCTCGCGCAGCTGTGGTGGACTTCCCACGGCACGACTGCAGCAGCTCCACTGGAGCCACGGGAGCAGCCGATCGTCCGCAGGCAGGACTGCGGAGCCGGGGGACCAGCGCGTGGGGCTGCGAAATAGCCGTGTGCCTAGGGCGCTCAAACCCCTAGCGCCGGTCCTGGAAGGACCAAGAGAAGGTAAACGGGCCGTGATAGCTGTGTCTCTGCAGCAAGCTCCAAGCCGCTGCATGCTGTTTGCCATGTTCTGGTAGCAGCAGCAGCAGCGGAGTCCTAAGCGTTCTACTTCCTCTGTCAGGAAGGAGTGCATCCTAAATAGCCCAGGCCAGCAAGTTAGACAGTTTAATGGCATCACATACAATGTACAGGATTAAATTCTCCTGTCTGTAATAGCTCATTCTCTGCAAAAAGCAAGCCTGTCCCGCAAGATGCGTCGGAATCAGAGCAAGGCAGGACCGGGGTGGGCAGGGGATAGCATGTATCCCTCTGGGGCTGAACAGAGGGGGTACCTCACACAGGTTTGGAGCAATAACTGAGTGATGGTGGCTGCGACACAGGGCTTTAGATGGGTGTAAGCAAGGACCGGGGACTCTGAGGACAGTGGGGGAACTCCCTCCCTTGGCAAGAAAATACTGAGACAAGCTGACAAACACAGAAATGCCGCGTTGTGCATAGACACAAAGTCCATTGTCCTGAGGCCAGGGGGCTGCTTTGGTGCGTGGATTTGAGTGTTGAGTGCTTGGGGAGCACTGCATGCCCTGAACCCTATGATGGCAGCCACTGGGGTCAGCCCATTTCACACATGCCACAAAAATACATGAACTGCAGATTAAAGGGCTGAACCTTCCTTTTCTAAATGGGATTTATTTTAAATTGAACCACGTTGAACCAGGACTTTTAACAGTTGAGTTAGTGGCTGGGATGAGCCCAGTTCAGCGCCTTCATCTAGTCAGCAGCAAACCCTGCTTAAAGTCCAGGTCTCAGAGGGGGCAGCCAGGGACATGCCAGAAGGCTGCTGCTGAGATGTGTGACCCCAGATCTCCCATCTCCCCCAGGGGTCTGTCAGAGAATGTGACCCTGGTGATGAAGCACAATAATTCCAGCCCCTCTCCTGGTCCATCCCAGGATTGCTTCCCCTTTGTGTTTTATTGAACTCAGTTACTTAAGGGGCAGGTGCTGGCTATCAGCCCTGGAGACTGACTCTTACCTCTCCAGCATGCACAGCCCAGTGAGCATCCCCTGCCCACTCCCCGCAAAGGAGCCCTGACATGCCCAGATGTGCCCATGTCTGCCCCACACCCAGTCGAGAGGCCCAGCCCCACCCCAAAAGGCAGGCTTGCTGAGCCGGAGAGATCTGAACCCCTGCTGCTGCCAGGAGGTGAGGCTGTTTGACAGCTGAAGTGTCTGTGTCCAGGCACCTGATAACGCTCAGGAGCAGCGTGGGAATATCTTACTTGATCAGAGTGAAACAGCAGTTCCATGGGCCTGGGTAACTGTTACCCACCTTTCCACTGCAGCAGCTGTGCGTCCCCACCTGTCCTGAGCTGTGCTGACCTGGGTTCAGGACCTGGCCTTTTCCCTTCAGGGGAGAACAAAGATGTCTGTCCCAGCTCTGGGCCGTCAATCACACCAGATCCACAATGGACCTTGCAGTGCCAGGGCAGGGGACAGAACCCACCAAGAGTTTGTGCTTTTCCGGGTTCATTTCCAATCAGTCACCTACAGAGAAATGGGGCTGACGCAGCGACTGATTCTGTACAAACCCCTTCCTGAGTCTGCATGGAGGACGGGATACTGTGCTCCTGCCAGCCAGGCCCAGCCTGTGAATGCCTTGTTCCTCTTGCTGGTAGGATGGCAGCGAGCTGGTTTATCCAGTGACCAGTAAAGCCAAGAGCAAGGTGATAACTGGGAGTCGCTGAGTGTGCGATCCCATGGCACTGAGCCTCTGCCCCCTTCCCCCTCCCCCAGACAGTCCTAGGGCAGCTGTGTCTGGCAGCATTTGCGGGGAGGGGGATGGCAACAGGGACATCGTAGGAGGGTCCAGTTATCTTCCTCCGTAGTTTTAAAGTATGTCTGGCAGGGGATAGGTTAGCAGCATCCAGAGTGGGGGCTGGATTCCACCAGGAGCAGGGAAACGTCCCCTGTCACACACACGGGAGAGTCACTCCCCACTCAGCACCCTAACTCCGGGACGACCTGTGGCTAAGGCATACAAAGGACTCATGGCTGGTAAAGAAATACAGCTCTGGCTTTAATAAAATACCCCACTTATATACAGACCCCCCCCACACCACTGTTTCAATGAAGGTAATTGCAGGACACTGGGTACTTAGTGGGACACAGAGGCCAGTGAGTCCCAGGGTGTGGGTACGTGCCAGCCTTTCTGCCATGTGCCCTCGCTCCCCCCCCAAACAGCCTCTGCCCTCCATGGGAGCTGTCTGAAGAATCCTCCAGAGAGCACATGCAGGAGCAAGCGCCCGGTGGCCCAGAGAATGCCAATCTCCTTCTCACCCCGTAAGGCAAGGGGAGGCAGCAAAGCCAAGCTGTGCCCTCAACAGCTTTCCAGTGGCTCCTGCCTGCCGCGCGCTGATTCCCAGGCCCCACTGCCGAGCCTGAGCTGGCTTCTCATGTGCCCTGCACATTGGCGTGGTCTGTAACATAGGCAGCAGCTCTACTGCACGAGCCAGACAGGAGCACCCAGGCCAAGTGAGCAGGAGCTGGGCTGGGCTGGTGTCCGGACAGAGTCACTCTCTGCAGACCTAGCAAGGAGAGTGCGCTGGAAAGAGCTTGTGCTAAGCCAGTACCTGCTGACTCAGTACCCAGTTCAGCACTTGGACCCAGAGACATGGGGGAGCCTCTGCTCCTGGGACATGTCATATGCATAAATACCCAAGTTCCTTCCTTCTATAAAGCTTTCTTATCCTGTTGTCTCAAGACCTGGGCGACGCAGTAGGGGATGAGGCCGGCAGCAGCCACGGGCACAGCCGCGCTCTTGCAGAAGGACAGGACGTAAAACAGCAGCTCCACCTTGGTGGGAGGCTTGAAGGAGTCGAAGAGGTGCAGGAAGAGGAGCGAGACCGCGATGCAGCTCAGGCGGAAGGGCAGCTGCTGGCCCATTTTCCCTTTGCAGCTCTCCAGGTACATCTGGGAGTTGAGGGCCAGCCCCAGCCCAAACAGGATGCCCAGGTTCCTGAGGAGGCCGGCGAAGGGGGTGGTGTCAATGTGGATCCACTCCGGCCGGTCACACCACCTCTTAGCTTTCTCCAGGGTCCACAGCAGGTCAACACCGAGAGCCTTCAGCAGCAGGTAGAACCCCAGGGCGAAGCTGAACAGGAAGAGGGTGGTGCCCAGATACCTCCGGAGACTGATGTTGTAGATGGAGGGGATGTGCCGGAAAGCTTCAGCCACTGCCATGCCTGCAGGGAACAGAGCGTGAGAGGAGAAACAACCCATCAGAGAGAGGAAACTAGTGTGTAGAGATGAAGCCGCAGAGGCAGCCACGGGGGTCCCAAGACAATCAGGGGCTGGAAAGCTGTGGTGGAGCATCACTCCTGAGAGCAGCTGCCCCAAGGGTCTTCACAGCATCATCACAGAGCCAACTAATGAGTCTCTGCAATGACACCTCCCTGGGAATGATTCAGGTGGCAGTGCCCACCGTGGGCACAGAGAGGCAATCTTAACTCCCCATCCCTCCCTAGGCTAAGATCCCCTCCTCCTAGTGCCAAGCCCTCTGTGCCCATACCTCCAGACAAGGCTTGCTGGCAGTAAAACCGGCCAGTGATTGGAACAAGTTAGCTAATGTTCTGTCTGGCCCACCTGGGTTACTGGGGAATGCAAAGGCAAGTGCCAGGGCACGCTCTCTGGGATTACTAATGCAATCATAGAATCATAGACTTTAAGGTGAGAAGGGACCGTTATGATTGTCTACTCTGACCTCCTGCACAAGGCAGGCCACAGAATCTCACCCACCCACTCCTGTAACAAACCCCTAACTTATGTCTGAGTTACTGAAGTCCTCAAATCGTGATTTAAAGACTTCAAGGTGCAGAGAATCCTCCAGCAAGTGACCCATGCCCCACGCTGCAGAGTGGTAGTGCAGCCTAGCCACAGCTTACATCTCAAGGTCTGTCCTGTGATATTTCTCTTGATGCAATGCACTGCCCAGAACACAGGATATAGAACTGGAGAATGTTCAGAGACGGGTCACGAGAATGAGGAGAGGCTTAGAAAACAGGCCGGACGGAGAGAGACTCAGGGAGCTTGATCTATCTACAGTCGTTTGAAAGAGCAGGTCTAGGGGTGACTTGAGCACAGTCTACAGGTATCTACACGGGGAACAAATACTTGAGAATAGGCTCCGTTCAACAGACAGAGGCCTAACACGATCCAATGGCTGGAAGTTGAAGTGAGACACATGCAGACAGGAAATAAGGTGTACGTTTCTAACGGTGGCAGTAATTAACCACGGGAACAATTTACCCAGGGGCATGGTAGATTCTCCCTCACTGGCAATGTTTAAATCTAGATTGGATTTTTTAGAGACCAGCTCTGGTTCAAATGGAAGGATTGTGGGGCAGTCCCATGCCCCGTGATACACAGGGGATCAGACTAGGTGAGCACAACCTTCCCTTCTGGCCTTGGCATCTAGGACAGCTGGTGGGTGGCCCCTGCGCCTATTGCTCAGAGTGACAGTAACAGTGCGGCTTGTACAGGGAGAGGCGAAGGCGCACGCGATCACTGACCTGAGATGACCCCTGCGATCACTTGGTGAGGAAAATGGGCAGCGATGAAGACTCGAGATAAACAGACACAGACCTGGACAGCCCAGAATCCTGCCCACAGTGCTGTCCGCAAGAACCTGCCGCAGGGAGACATTCTGGTTAGACGCAAAGGTCAGCGAAGCGCAGCTCTGCGCAAGGCCATACCGAGGCTTTCCTCGGGGGAGCAGGGAGGCTCAGAACTCAGACGTCTCTCCCTGCTGGTAGTGGCTGAAGTTCCAGCAGGTGGAGAAGGGAGGGTCACATTATAAAGCCCTGAATGCCAGTCACAGAATGGAAAGCGGCATTAAACAGCCCCTGTGGGGTGGGTAGAGGTTCAGAACCAGGGATTTGCCCTCTGCCATGATCCAGGGAAAGCTTAAACATCCAGGAGGGGCCCAAAATCACTTGGAGCTGGCTCTGCCCCCACTGACAGCAACTGCAACACTCCCATTGACTTCAGTGGGGCAGAGCTCCTCTGATCACCCCACTCCCCTAAACCCGTTGTGGCCTCATCCAAAGACTCCCATCAACTTCAGTTGACTTTGGAGCAGGTTTTAGTCCAGACCCTTCAGTTCCTTCCCAGCCACTGCAGCAGGTGCTCAGTCTCAGGGAGGCATGAGATGTGATTCTCTTTATCTAGGCATTAGTTGGCTTAGCTGCCAGTGGGATTCATGCTCATGCAGTTATTCAACCCCTTCTAAAACCCTGTGTCTGTGTGTACGTTGGGGTATATGAGCCTGTAGCGGTGCCGGCCTCCTGCAGCAGTGAATTCCACAGCTCCACTGCACACTGTGTGAAGACTCATGTCCTTTGGTTCAAAATGCACATCCCTCCGGCCTCAGGGCACCCCACTGACCCTGCAGATGCAGGCGCACAACAGTCTTAATGCTGCTTACTGGTCTTTAATCGTCGGCTGCTTCTTCCCCAGAGCAATGGACAGAATGGCTGTCACCATCACATAGTAAACTCCAGCAGAGCCCATCGCATGGCCGGAGGGACTCCCTGGGGGAGAGAAAACACCCACGTTACACCTTGCCCTAGTCTCTAACAGCAACCTCCTACCCGGTGCCTAGAGCACTGGGATCACCCAGACAAAAGGCCAAGAGGCTGCATCAACTCAGTCTGGCACAGCTGGCTGTGCAGGGCACTAGGCTGTTGACAGGGAGGGGAAGGCCCAGAGAGAATCCCCCATGCGAGGCACTGGAGGGGGGTGTTCTTACCAGAACCAGGGGCGTGTAAGAGGGAAAATGAAGTTGCTCCGCAAGGGGAGGGACCCCGCAGCCACCCACAAGCCCAGCTTCCCACAGACACCTGGCATTAGGAAGCCCTAATGATGATACTGCCAGCATACTTGGCACTTGTGCAGACACAGCCTCCCTCTATGTATCAACCTGCACACTAGACCCCTGCAGAGACCAGCCCCAGCGCTCCACAGTCATAGGCCCTGTCTTCACGACATGCTCAAGCCCGTTTCTTCCCATTTCACGGTGCATGTTCACACATCCACACCCCGCTATCGGCACCGCCCAGCGAGGCAGCCACCCCGCTCTGAGCTAGCAGGCAGCCCACCCAGTCCCCAGTATCCACCGCTGCCCAAGGCTACAGAAAGAGCAGTGGTAGAGGTGGCATTAGGCAGCAAGGATCCTATGCTTGACTACCCGGCTTTCTGCTGTAGCCACAGATCACTCCCTAGGGAGATGCAGCTCAGCAGGCAGAGGGAACTGATCATCACATGGCGCTGGAGAGACAAGGCAGGGGAGGTAACGGCCTTTATTGGACAACTGCTGTCGAGCTACACAGAGCTCTTCTTCGGACGTCAGCTTCAGAAGGGCTCTGAATAGCTTGAGACCTCGTCTCTCGCCAACAGACGCTGGTGCAATAAAAGGTATTACACCCCCCCACACACCTTGTCTCTCTACTATCCTGGGACAGACATGGCTACAACACTGCGTACACAGCACTGGAACAGTCCATCCAGTAGAGAGCAGTAGTGAACGTGTGTACAATATACACAGGATGCCTCTGATCTCGGCCTGAACCTGCACCATGCTGGATTCCTACTGAGCTTTGCAACAAACTTCTAATTCCAGCATAGGTCAAGGGTCCCTCTGCGAACAAAGTCTGCACAGGTACTGGGCCAGCCCACTCTTTTTCTGGAAGGAAAGGCTGCCTATCTCCTGGGCCGGGCAGACAGCCCTCTGTCATCCAGGGGAAGGTATCTGTTCTTAATCTCAGTAGCTATAGGGTCAGCCCAAAGGTTTCTTCTACAGAGCCGAAGTTTAGTCTAAGGCAGGTTTTGCATACGCTGGCCTGTTTCACTCCAGCAGCAAGGCAAGACTGGCCTGCTCCTAACTGCTGGCAGGACAAAATCTGCCCTTCTAAAGTCTCCCTTTCCCCAGTGAACAGGTCAGGAAATGTTTAAGGACAGCGGCTGCGTTGGATGCAGCTCAAGCTTGTGCTAAATCACTCTGCCCCTGGGCTCCAGGGCTCCATATTTCCTTTCTTTGAAGGACTGTTCAAGGGCTTGTCTACACTGTGACACCCAGGGAAATTCATCCAGATTAACTAAACAGGTGAGTTTAAAATGAATTAGTTACACTGCATTAAGCCCCTGTGTGGACACTCTCATTCAGAATGAAAAGTTGCCTGCGTTCAATTTAATTTAACTAATTTTGGAAGTCAATTAAGCTTAAACTCTCATTCAGAATTAGTTTACCTTAATTCAGTTTATGTTAATTTAATTCCAAAATTAACTAAATGTAACTGAATTAAGACAATTTAATTCTGAATAAGAGTGTCCACCCAGGTTAACTAATTCAAGTGCTTTGGAGGACAGGATTAGAATGCAAAATGACCTTGAGAAACTGGAGAATTGGTCTGAAGTCAATGAGGTGAAATTCAATAAAGACATGTATGAAGTACTGAGTTTGGGAAGGAAAAGACAAATGCAAAATGGGGAATAACCCTACTGCGGAAAAAGATCTGGGGGTCAGAGTGGCTCACAAACCAAATGTGAGTCAGCAATGTGATGCTGTTGTGAAAAAGGCAAATGTAATTCTTGGACGTGTTAACAGGAGTGTTGTATGCATAAGATGACCACGCATCCCATTTTAACTGGGACAGTTCCTTTTTAAAGCCCCATCCGGGCCATCCTGACTTTTTTGGGACTTGATCAATTGGCAAGAGCCAACAGGACAAATGCCCAATTTTGTCAAAAAAGGAAGGTGTGGTATAGCAGAACATTGGGGCAGGGGGAAGAGTGTGAGCGGAGATGCCAGCTCTGCACAGGGGAGAGGCAGGGCTCCGGTGCGGGAACCAGCACAGTTCCAGCGACCAACAACAGTCTCACAGGGGGGCAGGGCAGGAGGCTCAGGCCAGCCCCACACAGTGTTCCATTTTCCCTTTGGGAAATGTGGTCACCTTACGTATGTACAACACAGGAGGTAATTGTCCTGCTTTACTTGGCACCAGGAGTTCTCAGCAGAAGCACTGAGTCCAATTCTGGGCACCACACTTCAAGAAAGATGTGAACAAACTGGAGAGACCCCAGAGCAGAGAAACAAAAATGATCAGAGGTTTAGAAAAAGAACTAGAGAAGTTCCTGGAGGACAGATCGATCAATGGCTATTAGCCAGGCTGGGCAGGGATGGTGTCCCTGGCCCCTGTTTGCCAGAAGCTGGGAATGGGCGACAGGGGATGGATCACTCGATGATTCCCTGATCAGTTCATTCCCTCCGGGGCACCTAGCACTGGCCACTGTTGGAAGACAGGATACTGGGCTAGATGGACCTTTGGTCTGACCCAGAGTGGCCATTCTTATGTTCTAGAAGACCTGATCTATGAGGAAAGGTTGAAAGAACTGGGCATGTTTAGTGTAGAGAAGAAAAGGCTGAGGGGGAACCAGAAAACAGTCTTCACGTATGTAACAGGACGTAGGCAGAGGACAGTAGTTCTCCGTGTCCCTCGTGGGTGGCACAAGACGTAGGTGGCTTAGTTTGCAGCAAGGGAGATTTAGGGTGGACATTAGAAAAACATGTCTAACCGGGATGGTTAAGCAGTGGAGCAAGTTAGGACATCCCCTCCCCTTCTTCCCAGCTGGTCCCTCAGTGCTGATAAATGCCCACCACCTGCCCTGCTGCTGCACCTCCCCTCCTTGTGTATAATGTGAAGCATGATTCTGCCAAATTACTCCTCTCTCTAGACGTGTCTCACCTGGGCCGGTCTCACAGGTGAGGGGGAACTGCTGGATCGCAGGTCCGGAAGTGTTGCCATAGTAACCAGTCTCCCGGACCCACCAGTAGGGTCTCTGCCCAAAGAGGATCCTGAAATACAAGAATAAAAGTGGCTCTAGTTGCCTTGGGCGCAAGAGCAGGAAAGCAAGGACACAGCTTGTTAGCTCTGGCCCAGCTTGGGGCAGGGGCTGCAAGAATCGGGGATCCCCAGTTCCAAGCCAGTTGTCTGTAGGCTTCAGTCTGAGCTTGGGGCACCCAGCTGGCTTCCACTCTGTGCGTACAGGCACCTGCACATGCTGCACGTCACCCAGGAGCCAATTCCCGCCTTTCCTTGATGGTGCAGCAGGGCACAGGAGACGTTCAATCTACTGAGAATGGGCTGCTTCTTCCCGGGTGTGAACCAGAGCTACATCATGTGCCCTCATGCTGGCCTACCCATCATCCCCCCAGCCCACCACATGCCCTCCTTGTCTCCAGAGACAACTCCATCACCACACCCAATCTCACCCCTCCCCTGACGGGTCAGAGCCCCATGGTAACAGCAAGTCTGGAGAAGAGCAATCGCCATAAATGCACCACCCAGGACCGGATGGGACCAGTTCCCATGCTCACTCACACTCCGGGATCATGCCCCATGCATTCTCCCTGGCGCTTTCTGTCATGAGCTTATACAAAGATTCCTGCGGCTTTAAAAAGGATTAAGATTTTAGATGGGACTCTACACCCATCAACCTCAAAGGATTTTGTGTATTACAGAGGGGGAAACTGAGGCTACCTTGCCCATATCACAGAGTAGGTCAGCGGCATCTCCGTGTCCCGAGTAAGCCCCGTAGCCCCTGCACCACACAGCCTCTCACCGGAAAATAAAAGCAGTTAAACATAAGCCCCTAAATCTGGGTGCTGCAGAGCTGGAGGAACTTGTCTTTGGAAAGCTCCAGCTTAAAGCCACCCTGAACCCACTTGGTAGGGGCCTACTTCACAGCCAAACAACCCTCTGAAAGCAGGGCGTGCACAGGGCAAGCAGCAAGAACAGGTCCAGCATGGGCTACTCACCACTTAAATACCAGGTTGAGCCAGTCCCCGATCACGGCAACCCAGATCAGCTTGACACCCACTGCCTCGCTGAGGTGGAACCAGATGGGGAAGAGGATGAAGAAGGTGTTTCTGAGGTCGGCAGCGAAGGAGATGAAGAGGAACCAGTCCTGGGAGCTCTGGTAGTTCTCCTGCAGGTATCGAGTTGCCTGGATCCCCATGTCATGCAGGACGTTCATGCCGGCCTCCATTCTCCTTGTCTATCAACACTTCAGTATCAGCCGAGAGTGCTGAGTGATTTCGGTCTCTGATGAGACTGCTCTGCTCTGGGACTGCTCACTGGCTGGCTTTATACCTTGACAGGCTCTTGTTTGCAGCCTGTAAGTTGCTGGCTCCCACACTGATCTTTGGACTCAAAACACTTTTGTCAAAACCCCCATTGATCAAAGGTGCATCGGGGGGGGGGGCGGTGTTTGCTACAAACATGTTTAGAGCAATTTACGTAAAAGAGAAAAAGAGGCTGACAAAACAGCATGCTGTTTGCCATACACTGACCGGAGGGCACCGTTAACCCTTTGCAGCACCATGCTACTGGCTACGGTACAAAAATAGCCTAGGAAAAATCACTCGGGTTTGTGTTTTAAACTGAACGCAGCCTGTGCTGTGCATAATTCACACTGCCTCCTGACTGTTGCTTACAAACCACAATAATACTGTTCATTTTTTTAATTACAAGTGTCGAGAACACTATTTGAACAGAGCCTGAAGAACTGATAGTAATGCGAGTGGCACGAAGCACAGTGCGCTGAGGCCTGAGTCAAGGCTACGTTGTCCCAGAGATCCAGTGGGTTACTGGAGTGTAGTGGAGTCAAGCAGGCCCTTTGTTGGGCTCTGCATTTTGGAGAGAGGTGTCACCATAGTGTGGGCTTGATTCTCACCCGGGATTTGTGGGAACAGGATGAAAGCCGAGAGCTGGGTAGGGATGGATGGGCACCTTTACGGCATTTGTACTACCCTGTAATTTAACTGGGAACCGGACAAGACTCTGCTTAGTCAGCCAGGATCCCCCCTAACTCCAGAAGGACCTGCCAATGGCTCTAGATAGTCAGGCTTCCCCAGCGCTTGGGCTGCGACCATGCTTTTCTAGAGGCACTTTGCTGGGCTTTGTGTGGCCTCAAAGGAACTTCGGCATCTAGATACCCTCTAGATACCCAAACACTCTTGTCTCTGTAACTCCCTTGCTGCCCTGGCACAGCACACAACGGAGGAGGACGACGACACAGGGCTGCACTCCCACAGGATGGTGAGCATGGCGCAAGGCCCGATCCAGCTCCCACTGCAGGCAGTGGTAAAACTCCCATGAACAGCAGTGGAGTTGCACTTGCTGACACCAGCTCTGAATCTGGCCTCACTCTCTACCTTGCTACATTAAGAGCTGTACTTCCCAGGGTACAAGAGATGCCCAGAGAAACCACCAATTTGATTCTACTCCTAATCACAAATCCCAGGCCGCCAGCTCTGCAGCTGCCCTGGGCCACTGCTGCTCTGCCCTGGGCCCTGGCATCCTGCAAAAGCGCCCGGGCTGCCCCATTTGATGCAGCGCCAAAGAATATGAGACATGCAGCCCTTGAAATGGGTTTCAGGCAAAGGTGGAACCTGTTTATACTGGAATATAAAACCGTGAGGGATCATTGGGATCCGAAGAAAAGGAAATATACTCAATTCTTGACACCTTTGTCCCTAAGTTTGGCCTCTCCTCCCCTGCAGCCATGCTGCCCCCGTGCTGTCGAGGAAGGGCAGCCCTGCTCCGACAGCATTATCAGCACCTCTCCTGATAAGCATGAATTATGGATTTGGTATCTGCCTGGCGTGCCAGCCGCCTGGAACGACATGCCATTAGCATGCGGAGGACTCAACCACATGAATTCGCTTTCACGTGCTGAACAAGAAGAGCCTGCTTTTCTATCTGATGACGTGGGTCCCTTCTGACTCTCATGAGCAGAAATCAGAACCTGTGCCAACGCCGGGGCAGCTTGTGCACTTGCAGAGATTCCGGGCTTTTAACGGCAGTGTGGGACAGGGAGGGGTGGACGAGGCTGCACACAGATGATCATGCGTGGCTCACACAGGCTGTGGGGCAGGATCCTCTCTTTAGCGGGAAGGCGGGGCGGGGGATGGCTGGGCCCCTGGTTCTAGCACAGCAGCCATTACGGAGGGGCAGAGGCACAGGCAGGAGCCGAGCGATGTAGAGCCTTGAAGATAAGGGCCCGACCTGATGCACAGAGCAATGGGGAGCTGATGGCCCTTCAAAAGGGGAGTGCTGGGTCAGAGCCAGGAGGGAGGGAAACCATTTCAACAGCAGCGTTTCAGCCAGTGAGGGGTGGGGGGTATGAAGAACAGTGCAACTCAAGGCAGGAGATGATTGGGGAGCTGAGTTGCAGTTTACATGCGTGAGTCCCCCAGAGCCCAGGTGTTACTGCAGCACAGAGAGCAACAGGGCTAATGTTAGGGTGGGTCTGGCCCCGGGGGGGGGG